>NC_057810.1:174349000-174520272 GCF_018294505.1 Triticum aestivum | reverse complement strand
GTGCGTCTTCTCGTCGTGTCCAGGAGCTCCGCCGCCGTCCACTTCATCGAGCTAGCCAAGCCCCGTGTGCTCGTGCGGCCCGAGTCCACCGCATCGACCTCGCCCGAGTCCGCCGTCGCCGGAGATCCCCTTCAACGCCGTCGCCGCCTCAGTTCGTCCCCGACCCCGTCGGTGGCCTCTACGGGTGCGCTGTGAGCCTAGCTACCCCTCCTACCCTCCCTCTCTCATTCCCGAGCCGTGTAGCCACCGCATGAAGACCACCCGCACGCACCGCCGCGGATCTCGTCGCCGACGTGCTCCCGGCCATCCTCCGGCCACTCCACGGTGTCCATCATGCTCACCACGTCACGTAGCACCTAACCAGCTACTCCCCGCACCTCACCGACCCCTCTAGCGTCAAGTTCGTCTTCGGCCGAACTCCGGTGGCTGCCAAAGTCGTCGCCGGCGCCAACTCCGGCCACCCCGACCCCAACGGACTCCACCAAGAGTTGCGGCTCCTCCTCAGCTCCACTTCGATGGCCTCCGCGACTCATTTGGTTGCCGGAACGGCCAAAACCACTTCCGCCGCCGCGTCGGGCTCACCGGCGGCTAAACACCGGTGCAGCCGACCTGGGTTTGACCACGGGTGGGCCCTGGTTGACTCTCATGAGTCAATGATAGGTGGGGCCCAGCCCTGTTAACTAATTAGGATTAGTTAAATTAATTTTAGTTTAGCTAATCACACTGACACGCGGGACCCACTGTCAGGTTTGACCCGGACCGTGTCCCGTTGACCTGCTGATGTCACACTGACGTCAGGCTGACGCAGTAATTGATTTTCTGGATTTAATCTAATATAAGAAATTCCAGAATATAGTTTAAACTTCAAAAATTCATAACTTTTAATCTGTAACTCCAAATCAGACAAGTTATATATGAAAAATGATCAGAAAAATTCAATCTATCCATCTGTACTATTTTCATGCATGATTAAACAAGTTAACTTGATGTTTAATGCAGAACAAGGTAAAACACTTTAAAGGGGCCATGTATGAGTTTGAAATTTGAATCTTTGGTTCAAATTGGTTCAAATCCTTCTGGTCTTAGTTGCATTAGCCCAACACACTCATATTGCCATGTTTCATGCATGCATCATATTGTCGCACATTGTTTGGTGATGGTTGTGTATCGGTGTTCTTTGCGGCAGGTTCTGCCTCCGAGGAGTACCGTGATTACCCTAACGAAGAACCGTATCAGTGCATCGAACCATCAGGCAAGCAACCAACTATTTGATCATATCGATACAATCCCATGTTCTCGCTCCTGCTCTCTTTTACTGCATTAAGACAACGTGTTCCAAACTGCTGTGTGCTACGGTAGTTGAACCCACTTCCTCTGCATGACCTGTCATTGCCACAGTAACTAGATGAAACCCACTAGCATGTGTAGGAGTTGTTTGAGCCATATCTATGAGTTGTTCCTACCTTGCTATGCCTGCTATGCTTAGAGTCGTGTCAGGTCTGGTTCATCTGGGTGATGGACTAGAGTGAAAGGATTATGTCGGTAATGAGAGTGGTGTGGTGAACACGATTTGGTAAAGGTATCGATGAGAGGCCATGTAGGAGTACATGGTGGGTTGTTTCATTGAAGCCGACCTTAAGCACTGAGATCTGTATGTGTGATTTAAGATTCAGCTACTACCATGGATTGGGCCCGAAACCAATGGACCCTCTCGACTTCTTATTCACCCTAGTTCTCTGTCCAGGAGTTGCAAGTAGTTTCTGGTGTTTGTAGCCTACTGGAGGCCATGGACAGCGCTGACCGTAGGGGTGGGCTGTGATGCGGTAGGTACGTGGCAGGGTGTACCGAATACCCGTTAGGTATCTCGGGAACCCTGTTCACATCGTTTGGGGCTGTGAGCGAAACCTCGGCCGGATCTCCTCATGGATGGAACCCGAATAGGCGATAAACCTGGACTAGAGACTTAGGTGATTAGGTAGGTCGTGGCCGACACCCATGTTGGGCTTCTGCTTGATGGTTGCCGAGTACATGTCGTGTAAACGACGGTAAGTGGTGAGAGCGTGTATGAAGAAGTACACCCCTACAGGGTTATCATGATCTATTCGAATAGCCGCGTCCGCGGTAAAGGACTACTTGGTTGCCTATACAGTTCATAGACAAGTAAATGGAAACTACTAAAAGCCTCAAGATAAGTGTGAGTGTCGAGGATGGCTCTTCCGTAGGAAGACGGAGGTGGATCCTCGGTAGTGTATTGAAGTGGTGAGTAGTGGACTCGTGTGCGCAAAACCATTTAAAGTTGGAGTCTCGTAGGATAGCCTAGCCAAGAGTCAAAGCTGGCTTGCTGCAATAACTCCACCAACCTTCTTGATAATGTGCATGTATGTAGGATCTGATGTAAGTCTTGCTGAGTACCTTTGTACTCATGTTGCTATAATTTACAGTTTTACAGAAGACGCTGCAACCCTTTCTGATGGGTTCTTCGTAGACGTTGACATCAATGAGTAGGCTAAGGCCAGGTGGTGATCCTGAGCTTGTGAAGGGCCACGTAGTATAGCTAGGCTTTCCAAGCCTCTTTTATTTTACTAGTTGTCTGTACTCAGACAAGTTACTTCCGCTGCTGGTTTGTATGACTGTATGACTTGAATGTTGGGTCATGTGACCCGTACCTATGTGTATGTTATGTATGTCTCTCTGAGCCTTAAATAAAGTACTTGTGTCGTAGAGTCATGTTGTGATGCCATGTTGTATTTGCACATATCGAGCATATTGTGTGTATGTGATTGAAATGCTTGGTATGTGTGGGATCTGACTATCTAGTTGTTTATCTTTAGTAGCCTCTCTTACCGGGAAATGTCTCCTAGTGTTTCCACTGAGCCATGGTAGCTTGCTACTGCTCCGGGGCACTTAGGCTGGCCGGCGTGTGTCCTTCCTCGTTCCTGTGTCTGTCCCTTCGGGGAAATGTCACGCATTGAGTACCGGAGTCCTGTTAGCCCGCTACAGCCCGGTTTACCGGAGTCCTGCTAGCCCAGAGCTACAGACCGGACCCACTTGTTGATGACCGACACGTTCGAGGCTGGGTCATGGATGCATGTCCCTGTAAGTCTGTGCCACTATGGGTTTACGACTAGTCATGTCAGCCCGGGCTCCTTATCATATGGATGCTAGGGACACCATCATATACGTGAGCCAAAAGGCGCAAACGGTCCCGGGCAAAGGTAAGGCGACACCCGTGGGGATACCGTGCGTGAGGCCGCAAAGTGATATGAGGTGTTACAGGCTAGATCGATGTGACATCGAGTCGGGGTCCTGACAGCGTTGGTATCAGAGCCGGACTGCCTGTAGGTTCTCCAAGCCAAACTGGTCGATGTTGAGTCTAGAAATTCTTTAGTTATATGTAGGGGAATTGTTTGTGTGTTGGAACGTAAGGCTCTTTTTACTCCTTTATCTTATGACATTCTGATCTGAATCAGTCTATTCTTCCACTGGGGGTTAAGGAATTAGGATCTTTTCTCTCCATCAGGTTCACGTGTTACTAATCAGTAGTACCTTATAGGTTTGATGGATACAAGCCTAGTTCAGTTCTACTACCACATTATGTTGCTAGGATGGACTCAGAACTTGATATGATGTTGTTGAGTGTGTATGAAATCCTTTGTCAAATGTCTCGAAATCCTTTTTGAGCATTTACAGCTGTTATGCTGCCGAAATTTTGCTAGAAATTCTAATGCCTTTGCATTATGGTTGTGCTTTCAGATGGCCACTTGCGACCTCAATCAAGTGGTTCGCCTGACTCGATGCCTGGATGTACCCGTCCATACCGCCATGTTGGTCAGGGTAATGACTGAGGCTGGATACCGTTGGTATCCTGAGTACACGGTCGAAGAGCAATTTCGAGACTTTAATCAAAGCCAGTATCTCTGCACTGTCAGGATATTTCCATCTTATCCTGGATCCACCGAGCCCCTTGACTGCTCCTATGGACTCGGGGTTACTATTGAGATGGCTGTGCAGGACGCCGCCTACTCTATGATGACCATCATGCGAGTCAGGTCTGGCCTATTTCGGGACTCTGATTTCCGGTATATGCCAGGATCACTTCCGGGAGCACAAGGGTATCTCCAGGCTATCTATGCTGACCCCACTCAGGAGGATTCACGGACTCGCACCACTGCTGAGATGCTCGAGGATAAGGACCGTGAAAATCGGGCCTTGAGGCTAGAGCTTTTCAATAACCGTGCTGACCATTGGGCCACATTGACTCGGTTTGCACCGGCGGTGCAAGCTGGATACTCGGATATGCGCGATCTCTATCCTGTGAGATCTGCTCTGCCAGACGTGATGGGTTGGCGTGATGTAGGAGGCATCACCCCACCCCGCGGTCCCCGCAGGCCACCGTCTGTTGCTCCAAGACCTCATCCTAGCCCCTATGGTCCACAAGCTCTGCGAGATCGTCTGTTCCCGGATGATCATGTTGAGCTTCCAGGCTATGGAGGTGACTTCTACGAGGACTACTACGGATCGGTCTGAGTTAGTGATAGTATCACTAGTTCGTACTAGCTGTGACGTCTATCGTCCTGCGTGACTCGTGGGATATGACCTAGTTTGTACCGTTTCCGGAGGTGTAGAAAAATAATGTATAGGAGCTTGGGATGCCTCCGATGTGATGTAATCTTCCTTTCACCATAATAGTACCTTGTTTGGTCTTGTACTAAACCTTGTATGGTGTGTATGAAGATGGAATAAAGAAGCAGTTTCTGTATCTACCATGTCATACGGATGATCATCTTGCATTCCGAGTTATTCCTTACATTCTGTATCCTATGTCGGAATCTTATCATTCTGACTAAATCATTGATTTGTTTACCTAGGATGGTCAACACGCGCAATAACCTCGCTCCTCAAGAGCCGGCCGAAGGCAGTGAAGTCAGGAATGCAAATCTGCCTCATCCTCCTTCCCTAGCCGAGGTTATGCTGGAAGCCGAGAGAAACAAGCGGGAGACCAACCGTTTGTTGGAGCGTATTGAACAGAACACAGCACGCCATCAGAGAAATAACTTGGTGTCACTCAATGATTTCATCAAGTTACATCCACCCACGTTCCACCACTCCGTCGAGCCTCTCGACGCTGATGACTGGCTTCGCAGTATTTCTCACAAACTGCGTTCCGCGCTAGTAGCTGAGGTTGACAAGGTCACCTTTGCTGCATATCATCTTGAAGGCCCCGCCAGTCTATGGTGGGAGAATTATGGAGCTATGCGCCCAGCGGGCCATGTCACTACTTGGGCTGAATTCAGCGAGGCTTTCCGTGAACATCACATTCCGGAGGGTCTCATGGACCGTAAACGTGAGGAATTTTGCAGTTTCACTCAAGGCCGACTCTCTGTGGATGCTTACAGCAGGGAGTTTGGTAACCTCGCACGATATGCAACTGAGGAAGTTTCTACTGATGCCAAGAAGCAAGCAAGGTTCCGTAAGGGACTTAGTCCTGAGCTTCGCCGCGACCTCCGTCTGCATGAGTGCACATCTTTTCAGAAGCTTGTTAACAAGGCCATCAGTGCTGAGACTGGTCAGACCGATTATGACGCAACACGCAAGCATGGCCGTGACGTGGGTTCCTCATCCGGTGCTGGTCCTCAGAAGCGCCGTGTGTGGGTGCCCAACACTGCCCTGCCACCCAGGTTCACACCGAGGCCATCCTTCCAGGCGCCTCACCCCGTTCAACAGTCTGCACCAGCCAAGCCCTATGGTGGTCCAACCAACAATGCTCCTCCACGTACCAGTTCCGTGACTTGCTTTAAGTGTGGGGAATCTGGCCACTATATGCGCGAGTGTCCCCAGACCAACCCCAACCAATCTGCTAAAGTTGTTGGCCGTGGCAAGCCGACAGGGAAAGTGTTCTACGCCAAGCCGGCCACCGCTGCACGTGGCCATGTCAACTGTATCTCTGCCGAAGAAGCTCAAGAGGATCCCAACGTCGTTCTCGGTACGCTCCTTGTTAATTGCCACCCGGCATCTGTTCTTTTCGATACAGGAGCATCTCATTCGTTTATATCCGAGAGCTATGCTCGTCTGCATAACACCACATTCTGTGAGATGCCCACCTCTATGGTAATTCAAACTCCGGGATCCAAATGGCAAACCTCTAGGGTAAGTCATGGAAATGAAATCCAAGTCGACAGACTTGTTTTCCTTGCATCTTTGATAGCCCTTAAATCTTCAGATATTAATATCATCTTGGGTATGGACTGGATGTCAGCCCATCATGCCAACATTGATTGCTTCTCTAGGACTGTTCAACTCACCCATCCTTCGGGGAAGATAGTCAATGTCTTGACCCGAATAGCCAAGCGACAGTTATATTCTCTTAACGTCAGCCCTTTGCCAAACCTTGAGGACGTTCCGGTAGTCCGTGACTTCCCGGATGTCTTCCCAGAGGAATTGCCAGGTGTTCCACCTGACAGGGATGTTGAGTTCGTAATAGACCTCATTCCAGGAACCGTCCCTATTGCTAGAAGACCCTATAAGATGGCACCACTAGAACTAGCCGAGCTTAAGAAATAACTCGATGAGTCCTAGAAAAAGGGTTTCATCCGACCTAGTTCATCTCCGTGGGCTTGCCCCGTCCTCTTCGTCAAGAAGAATGATGGTACGGACCGGATGGTTGTAGATTATCGACCTGTCAATTTGGTCACAATCAAGAACAAATATCCGCTCCCCAGGATCAACGACCTGTATGATCAGCTCGCTGGATCCTCAGTCTTCTCCAAAATGGATTTGAGGTTGGGCTACCATCAAATCAAAATCAGGAACGGGGACATTCCTAAAACGGCCTTTGTTACTCGTTATGGCCAATACGAGTACACCGTCATGTCCTTCGGTTTAACCAACGCTCCAGCCACCTTTTCTCGGTTAATGAACTCAATCTTCATGGAGTATTTGGATAAATTCATCGTGGTTTACCTCGATGATATACTCATCTACTCCAAGAACGAGGAAGAACATGCCGAACATCTAAGGCTAGTGTTGAAGAAACTTCGAGAGCATCGTCTTTATGCCAAATTCTCTAAATGTGAATTTTGGTTGTCAGAAGTGACCTATCTGGGTCATGTAATATCTGGTAAAGGTATTGCTGTTAACCCTGAGCGAGTTCAAGCCGTCCTTAATTGGACTCCACCTGAATCGGTCAAGCAAGTTCAGAGTTTTCTAGGCTTAGCGAGCTATTGCCGTCGCTTTGTCGAGAACTTCTCCAAAGTTGCTAAACCTCTAACCGAACTCCTCAAGAAAGATAAAAGGTTCGAATGGACTCCACAATGTGAGCACAGCTTTCAAGAACTGAAAAGATGCCTGACTTCTGCTCCCGTACTGGTACCGCCAGACTTCTCCAAGGACTTTGTTATCTACTACGACGCCTCACGACAAGGACTAGGTTGCATTCTCATGCAAGATCGACACGTAATTGCTTACGCTTCACGGCAATTGCACCCACATGAGGAGAATTATCCTACTCATGATCTAGAGCTTGCAGCCGTAGTCTATGCACTTAAAACCTGGCGACATTACCTTCTTGGTAATCGTTGCGAAATATTCACTGATCACCAAAGTCTGAAGTACATCTTCACCCAACCGGATTTGAATCTCAGGCAAAGACGTCGGGTTGAGTTGATCCCAGATTTCGACTTAGGAATAACTTACACCCCAGGGAAAGCCAACGTCATGGCTGATGCGCTAAGTCGTAAATCTTATTGTAACAACCTGATGTTACAACAAAGTCAACCGCTTCTCCATGAGGAATTTCAGAAGCTTAACCTTCACATTGTTCCTCAAGGTTTTCTTTCCACCTTGGTGGCGAAACCTACCCTTACGGATCAGATCATCAAAGCATAGAAGGTAGATTCGGGAATTTCCCGCATCAAGAGAAACATCAAGAAAGGAGTTGCGAATTTTTTCTCCATTGATGATCAAGGGTTCGTATACTTCGGGAATCGACTAGTGGTTCCCAAGGTGCGAAACCTGAGACGATTGATCCTTAAGGAAGCTCATGAATCTCCTCTCACCATTCATCCCGGTAGTACCAAGATGTATCAGGACCTACGCCAGAGGTTCTGGTGGACTAAGATGAAGAGAGAAATTGCTCAGTATATTGCTAATTGCGACGTCTGTCGTCGTGTAAAAGCAGAGCATCAACGGCCTGCTGGCACCCTTCAACCCCTAGCTATTCCTGAATGGAAATGGGATAAAATTGGTATGGATTTCATTACCGGTTTTCCCAGGACCAAGAGAGGGAATAATGCTATCTTCGTCGTTGTCGATCGTCTTTCCAAGGTAGCCCATTTCTTACCTGTTCGTGAGAGTATAACTGCTAGTCAATTGGCAGACTTATACATCTCCCGAATAGTGTCTCTCCATGGTGTTCCTTTGGAAATTAACTCGGATCGAGGAAGTCTTTTCACCTCTCGATTTTGGGAAAGTTTCCAAAATGCTATGGGAACCCGCCTTTCCTTTAGCACCGCTTTTCACCCTCAATCGAGTGGTCAAGTAGAACGCGTCAACCAGATTCTAGAAGACATGCTTCGAGCCTCTGTTATCTCATTCGGAATGGATTGGGAGAAGTGCCTTCCATTTGCCGAATTCGCTTACAACAACAGCTATCAATCTAGCTTGGGTAAAGCCCCTTTTGAAGTTCTCTATGGACGACGGTGTCGAACACCCCTTAACTGGTCAGAAACCGGGGAAAGACAATTCTTTGGCCCGGATATGATTCAGGAAGCAGAAGAGCAAGTTCGCATCGTTCGTGAAAAGTTGAAAACAGCCCAATCCCGTCAGAAGAGTCAATATGACCGAAAACATAAGGCTATGACTTTCGAGGTTGACGAGAAGGCTTACCTTCGGGTTACTCCTCTAAAGGGAACCCATCGCTTCGGTATCAAGGGCAAATTAGCTCCTCGTTACATTGGACCTTTTCGCATTCTCGCTAAACGAGGAGAAGTTGCCTACCAGTTGGAACTACCTCCGCATCTCTCCAGAGTCCACGATGTCTTCCACGTTTCTCAACTCAGGCGTTGCTTTTCGGATCCTATCCGCGGAGTGGACCACGAAATGCTTGATCTCCAAGATAATCTCACGTATCGAGAGTACCCCATTCGTATCCTCGATCAGGCCGAGCGTACCACTCGACGTCATAATATCAAGTTTCTCAAAGTTCAATGGTCGCACCATTCTGAGGATGAAGCAACTTGGGAAAGGGAGGATCGTCTTCGACTCGAGTATCCCGCCCTCTTCCCGGAGGAACCCAAATCTCGGGACGAGATTCTTTTGAGTGGTGGTGAGTTGTCACACCCTAGCTAGTTCATGCATTAGAGTGTTGCATCATGTTTATTCTTTCATCAGAAACCTGAAATGGGGATGACAGAACCCCCAGCCCCCTCTGAAACCAACTAGGGTTTACTAAAAACTTCTTCAATGAACCTGAAATGCCCTTCTAAAATGCCCATCATTTTTGTCTTGGTTCAGAACCCCTGCCAAAAGTGATGCACATTTTCCTAGGTCATCTTAGGGTCTTTGAATTAAATCATAGATATTTGAATTTGGGCATTTAAAATTATATAAAATATTCAGATGCTCAAATATCTCCAAACTAAAATGTTTCATGTTGGAAATAATCCAACTATGGACCAGGAGTAGTTTGGTGATTTTAGGAGTTGCCTAAGTATTTTTAATAATTCAACAAAGTTGCAAAAGTATTAAAAAACAGAAAACAGGAGAAACAGGAAAACTTACCTGGCGCCCAGCACCCGGCCCACCTGCCGGCCCAGCCCAGCGCCGCGCCAGCGAGCTGCTTGTCGGCCAGGCAGGCAGGCAGGTGCTCGACGGCGAGCACCGCATGGGTGCCACGCACCTGCTCGCCGCCTCGCCGCTCCACTCGCCCGGCTAACGTCATGGATCACTCCCCCTCTCTCCCCCGAACCCCCCAGACACCCCCTCTCCTCTCCAGCTCCTCCCCCTCGCGCCCCCCAGCCATGGCCGATGCCACCGCCGCCGTGCCTACGTCGTAGCCGCCCTCCCCGCCGCCCGTGCGTCTTCTCGTCGTGTCCAGGAGCTCCGCCACCGTCCACTTCATCGAGCTAGCCGAGCCCCGTGTGCTCGTGCGGCCCGAGTCCACCTCACCGACATCGCCCGAGTCCACCGTCGCCGGAGATCCCCTTCAACGCCGTCGCCGCCTCAGCTCGTCCCCGACCCCGTCGGTGGCCTCTACGGGTGTGTTGTGAGCCTAGCTACCCCTCCTACCCTCCATCTCTTGTTCCCGAGCCGTGTAGCCACCGCACGAAGACCACCCGCACGCACCGCCGCGGATCTCGTCGCCGACGTGCTCCCGGCCATCCTCCGGCCACTCCACGGTGTCCATCATGCTCACCACGTCACGTAGCACCTAACCAGCTACTCCCCGCACCTCACCGACCCCTCTAGCGTCAAGTTCGTCTTCGGCCGAACTCCGGTGGCCGCCAAAGTCGTCGCCGGCACCAACTCCGGCCACCCCGACCCCAACGGACTCCACCAAGAGCTGCGGCTCCTCCTCAGCTCCACTCCGATGGCCTCCGCGACTCATTTGGTTGCCGGAACGGCCAAAACCACTTCCGCCGCCGCGTCGGGCTCGCCGGCGGCTAAACGCCGGTGCAGCCGACCTAGGTTTGACCACGGGTGGGCCCTGGTTGACTCTCCTGAGTCAATGACAGGTGGGGCCCAGCCCTGTTAACTAATTAGGATTAGTTAAATTAATTTTAGTTTAGCTAATCACACTGACACGCGGGACCCACTGTCAGGTTTGACCCGGACCGTGTCCCGTTGACCTGCTGATGTCACACTGACGTCAGGCTGACGCAGTAATTGATTTTCTGGATTTAATCTAATATAGGAAATTCCAAAATATAGTTTAAACTTCAAAAATTCATAACTTTTAATCTGTAACTCCAAATCAGACAAGTTATATATGAAAAATGATCAGAAAAATTCAATCTATCCATCTGTACTATTTTCATGCATGATTAAACAAGTTAACTTGATGTTTAATGCAGAACAAGGTAAAACACTTTAAAGGGGCCATGTATGAGTTTGAAATTTGAATCTTTGGTTCAAATTGGTTCAAACCCTTCTGGTCTTAGTTGCATTAGCCCAACACACTCATATTGCCATGTTTCATGCATGCATCATATTGTCGCACATTTTTTGGTGATGGTTGTGTATCGGTGTTCTTTGCGGCAGGATCTGCCTCCGAGGAGTACCGTGATTACCCTAACGAAGAACCGTATCAGTGCATCGAACCATCAGGCAAGCAACCAACTATTTGATCATATCGATACAATCCCATGTTCTCGCTCCTGCTCTCTTTTACTGCATTAAGACAACGTGTTTCAAACTGCTGTGTGCTACGGTAGTTGAACCCACTTCCTCTGCATGACCTGTCATTGCCACAGTAACTAGATGAAACCCACTAGCATGTGTAGGAGTTGTTTGAGCCATATGTATGTGTTGTTCCTACCTTGCTATGCCTGCTATGCTGTCACACCCTAGCTAGTCATGCATCAGAGTGTGTGCATCATGTTTAAAATTCCATTTAATTTGAAATGGGGATTTGTGAAACCCTCAGAATCATTTTGAAAATGACCCAAATAAAAATTTCTCCAAAAGGGTCCAAGAAAATGCTCATGTTGCTCTTTGAAAATATTGGACAGAGATAATAATCAAACCAATATTTTTAAGAGCTCATAGGTATTTATTTTGGGCATTTGGAATTAATGCATAAATATTTGCTTTGGAAATATATTAATTATATATATTAATATATGTCCAAATATTATGCCATTTATAAAGGAGCTCTGAAATAATATATCTAGCCCCTGCAAAAATTGGCATAAGTTAAATAAATGATTTAATATATTATTTAAATCAAAACAAATGTCAGAAATTAGAAAACAGAAAAAAATAAAAGGGAGAAGCTTACCTGGGCTCCTCCCTGTGCAGCCCAGCCAGCTGGCCGGCCCAGCCAGCAGCCGGCCCAGCCCACCTCCCTCCTCTGTCGTCTTCGTCCTCGACAGAGGGAGGGGAGTGTGGCCGGCGCGCGCGCGCGCCACCGCACCACGCCACCTCTCTCCCTGCTTGCCTGCCCTCCCCTCCTCGCTCGATGCCCCGGACGACGCCACGCCTCCTCCCCTGCTCTCTCTCACTCTCCCTCGGCTCTTCCCTCCTCTCCCTCGCTCTCTCTCTCACACGGCCGAACACCACCGTCGCCGCCGTTCGCCATAGCAGCCGTCTCCGGCCACCCCTCGCTCCCCCGACTAGCTCAGAAGCTCCGCCACAACCCCCTCTTCCTCCCCACCGCTCCACGGGCCTCCGGAAGCCCTGCATCGCCGCCACGTCGCCGTTCCCCTCTTCGGGCTCCGACCATCATCCCCGTCGAATTCGCCGTCTCCAGCGCGTCTCCGAGCCCGCTTCGACGCCCACCGCAACCGCGGTGAGCCCCCGAGTCGTTTCCCCCTTCTCCCCTGGTCTCTTTCGACCTCTAGGCCTTAGCCCCACCTTGGCCGAGAGCTCCACGCCGCCGGCGATGTCGCCGTCGTGGCCACGGTCACCGTAGCGCCCAACCGAGCACACTATCGTGCTCCACGCCTCACTAGGAGCACGCAGCACGCACCCACGCCTCCCCAAACACCCTGCAACGCCGACTCCGACCGCACCCGAACTCCGGCCGCCGCTCACGAGCTCGCCGTGGACGGTACCGGCCACCTCAGGCTCGGCCACCACCACCGTTCGACGCGCGGGAGCAAGAGCTCTCCAACGAGCCCAAGAACGGCCTCGCCCGTGCCCTGTAGCGCGATCCCGCATCGCGCCGCCGTCTCGGGCCTCGCCGGCATCACGTCGCCAGTGGGGTTGACCCACTTTGACCACGGCAGGAACCCCCTGAGTCCCTGACAGGTGGGCCCAGCCCTGTAGCTAATTAGGATTAGCGCTAACCACTGTTAGTTAACCCCCTGACACTAACCAGTGGGCCCCAGCGCCACTAATCCCTAATTAAGATTAATTTAAACCTGTTAAACCCCCCCCCCCTGTCACTGACGTGTGGCCCCCACACGTCAGGTTTGACCCCAGCCAGCCGCAGTTGACTACTGACGTCATGCTGACGTCATGCTGGCGCAATAATTATAATTTCTGGATTTAATTTAAATCAGGAAATTCCAGAATATTATTTAAACTTCAAAAATTCATAACTTTTATTCTGTAACTCCAAATTGGACAAATTATATATGAAAAATGATCAGAAAAATCCAATCTATCCATCTGTACTATTTTCATGCATGATCAAACAAGTTAAATTGATGTTTCAAGAAGAACAAGGAAAAGCACTTTAAGAGGCCATGTTTGAGTTTGAAATTTGAATCTTTGATTCAAATTTGTTCAAACCCTTCTGGTTTTAGTTGCATTAGCCCAACACACTCATATTGCCATGTTTCATGCATGCATCATATTGTTGCACATTGTTTGGTGATGCTTGTGTATCGATGTCCTTGCGACAGGTTCTGCCCCCGAGGAGTACCGTGATTACCCTAACGAAGAACCGTATCAGTGCATCGAACCATCAGGCAAGCAACCAACCATTTGATCATATCGATACAATCCCATGTTCTCGCTCCTGCTCTCTTTTACTGCATTAAGACAACGCGTTTCAAACTGCTGTGTGCTACGGTAGTTGAACCCATTTCCTCTGCATGACCTGTCATTGCCACAGTAACTAGATGAAACCCACTAGCATGTGTAGGAGTTGATTGAGCCATATGTATGTGTTGTTCCTACCTTGCTATGCCTGCTATGCTTAGAGTCATGTCAGGTCTGGTTCATCTGGGTGATGGGCTAGAGTGAAATGATTATGTCGGTAATGGGAGTGGTGTGGTGAACACGATTTGGTAAAGGTATCGATGAGAGGCCATGTAGGAGTACATGGTGGGTTGTTTCATTGAAGCCGACCTTAAGCACTGAGATCTGTATGTGTGATTTAAGAATCAGCTACTACCATGCATTGGGCCCGAAACCAATGGACCCTCTCGGCTTCTTATTCACCCTAGTTCTCCGTCCAGGAGTTGCAACTAGTTTCTGGTGTTTGTAGCCTACTGGAGGTCGTGGACAGCGCTGACCGTAGGGGTGGGCTGTGATGCGGTAGGTACGTGGCCGGGTGTACCGAATACCCGTTAGGTATCTCGGAAACCCTGTTCACATCGTTCGGGGCCGTATGGGAAACCTCGGCCGGACTCCCTGCGGATGGAACCTGAATAGGCGATAAACCTGGACTGGAGGCTTAGGTGATTAGGTAGGTCGTGGCCGACACCCACGTTGGGCTTCCGCTTGAAGGTTGCCGAGTACATGTTGTGTAAGCGACGGTAAGTGGTGAGAGCGTGTATGAAGAAGTACACCCCTGCAGGGTTAACATGATCTATTCGAATAGCCGCGTCCGCGGTAAAGGACTACTTGGTTGCCTATACAGTTCATAGACAAGTAAATGGAAACTACTAAAAGCCTCAAGATAAGTGTGAGTGCCGAGGATGGCTCTTCCGTAGGAAGACGGAGGTGGATCCTCGGTAGTGTATTGAAGTGGTGAGTAGTGGACTCGTGTGCGCAAAACCATTTCAAGTTGGAGTATCGTAGGATAGCCTAGCCAAGAGTCAAAGCTGGCTTGCTGCAATAACTCCACCAACCCTTCTTGATACTATGCATGTATGTAGGATCTGATGTAAGTCTTGATGAGTACCTTTGTACTCATGTTGCTATAATCTACATTTTTACAGAAGACGCTGCAACCCCTTCTGATGGGTTCTATGTAGACGTTGACATCACGAGTAGGCTAAAGACCCAGGTGGTGACCCTGAGCTTGTGAAGGACCACGTAGTATAGCTAGGCTTTCCAAGCCTCTTTTATTTTACTAGTTGTCTGTACTCAGACAAGTTACTTCCGCTGCTGGTTTGTATGACTGTATGACTTGTATGTTGGGTCGTGAGACCCGTACCTTGGTGTATGTTATGTATGGCTCCCTGAGCCTTAAATAAAGTACTTGTGTCGTAGAGTCATGTTGTGATGCTTCGTTGTATTGCACATATCGAGCATATTGTGTGTATGATTGAAATGCTTGGTATGTGTGGGATCTGACTATCTAGTTGTTTATCTTTAGTAGCCTCTCTTACCGGGAAATGTCTCCTAGTGTTACCGCTGAGCCATGGTAGCTTGCTACTGCTCTGGAACACTTAGGCTGGCCGGCATGTGTCCTTCTTCGTTCCTGTGTCTGTCCCTTCGGGGAAATGTCACGCTTTGAGTACCGGAGTCCTGTTAGCCCGCTACAGCCCGGTTTACCGGAGTCCTGCTAGCCCAGTGCTACAGCCCGGACCCACTTGCTAATGACCAACACGTTCGAAGCTGGGTCATGGATGCCTGTCCCTGTAAGTCTGTGCCACTTTGGGTTTACGACTAGTCATGTCAGCCCGGGCTCTTTATCATATGGATGCTAGCGACACTATCATATACGTGAGCCAAAAGGCGCAAACGGTCCCGGGCAAAGGTAAGGCGACACCCGTGGGAACACCGTGCGTGAGGCCGCAAAGTGATATGAAGTGTTACCGGCTAGATCGATGTGACATCGAGTCGGGGTCCTGACAGCGTTGGCATCAGAGCCGGACTGCCTGTAGGTTCTTCAAGCCAAACTGGTCGATGTTGAGTCTAGAAATTCTTTAGTTATATGTAGGGGAATTGTTTGTGGGTTGGAACGTAAGGCTCTTTTTACTTCTCTATCTTATGACATTCTGATCTGAGTCAGTCCATTCTTCTACCGGGGGTTAAGGAATTAGGATCTGTTCTCTCTATCAGGATCACGTGTTACTAATCAGTAGTACCTTATAAGTTTGATGGATAAAAGCCTAGTTCAGTTCTACTACCACATTATGTTGTTAGAATGGTTTCAGAACTTTGATATGATGATGTTAAGTGTGTACGAAATCCTTTGTCAAATGTCTCAAAATCCTTTTTGAGCATTTACAGCTGTTATGCTGCCGAAATTTTGCTAGAAATTCTAATGCCTTTGCATTATGATTGTGCTTTCAGATGGCCACTCGCGACCTCAATCAAGTGGTTCGCCTGACTCGATGCCTAGATGTACCCGGCCATACTGCCAAGTTGGTCAGGGTAATGACTGAGGCTGGATACCGCTGGTATCCTGAGTACACGGTCGAAGAGCAATTCCGAGACTTTAATCAAAGCCAGTATCTCTGCAGTGTCAGGATATTTCCATCTTATCCTGGATCCACCGAGCCTCTTCACTGCTCCTATGGACTCGGGGTTACTATTGAGATTGCTGTGCAGGACGCCGCCTACTCTATGACGACCATTATGCGAGTCAGATCTGGTTTATTTCGGGACTCTGATTTCCGGTATATGCCAGGATCACTTCCGGGAGCACAAGGGTATCTCCAAGCTATCTATGCTGACCCCACTCAGGAGGATTCACGGACTCGCACCACTGCTGAGATGCTCGAGGATAAGGACCGTGAAAATCGGGCCTTGAGGTTAGAGCTCTTCGATACCCGTGCTGACCACTGGGCCACTTTGACTCGGTTCGCACCGGCGGTGCAAGCTGGATATTCAGATATGCACGATCTCTATCCTGTGAGATCTGCTCTGCCAGACGTGATGGTTTGGCGTGATGTAGGAGGCATCACCCCACCTCGCGGTCCCCGCAGGCCACCGTCTGTTGGTCCAAGACCTCATCCTAGCCCCTATGGTCCACAAGCTCCACGAGATCGTCTGTTTCCGGATGATCATGTTGAGCTTCCAGGCTATGGAGGCGACTTCTACGAGGACTACTACGGATCGGTCTGAGTTAGCGATAGTATCACTAGTTCGCACTAGCTGTGTCGTCTATCGTCCCGCGTGACTCGTGGGATATGACCTAGCTTGTACTCTTCCGGAGGTGTAGAAAAATAATGTATAGGAGCTTGGAGTGCCTCCGATGAGATGTAATCCTCTTTCACCGTAATAGTACTTGTTTGGTCTTGTACTAAACCCTGTATGGTGTGTATGACGATGGAATAAAGGAGCAGTTTCTGTATTTACCATGTCATACGGATGATCATCTTGCATTCCGAATTATTCCTTACATTTTATGTCCTATGTCGGAATTTTATCATCCTGACTAAATCATTGTCTTGTTTACCTAGGATGGTCAACACGCGCACTAACCCTGCTCCTCAAGAGCAGGCCGAAGGCAGTGAGGGCAGGAATGAAAATCTGCCTCATCCTCCTTCACTAGCCGAGGTTATGATGGAAGCTGAGAGAAACAAGCGGGAGACCAACCGTTTGTTGGAGCGTATTGAACAGAATACAGCACACCATCAGAGGGCTAACGTGGTGTCACTCAGTGATTTTATCAAATTGCATCCACCCACGTTCCACCACTCCGTCGAGCCTCTCGACGCTGATGACTGGCTTCGCAGCATCGCTCACAAACTGCGTTCCGCACTGGTAGCGGAGGCTGACAAGGTCACCTTTGCTGCATATCATCTTGAAGGCCCCGCCAGTCTATGGTGGGAGAATTATGGAGCTATGCGCCCAGCGGGCCATGTCACTACCTGGGCTGAATTCAGCGAGGCTTTCCGTGAACATCACATTCCGGAGGGTCTCATGGACCGTAAACGTGAAGAATTTTGCAGTTTCACCCAAGGCCGACTTTCTGTGGATGCCTATAGCAGGGAGTTTGGTAATCTCGCCCGATATGCAACTGAGGAAGTGTCTACTGACGCCAAGAAGCAAGCAAGGTTCCGTAAGGGCCTTAGTCCTGAGCTTCGCCGTGACCTCCGTCTGCATGAGTGCACATCTTTTCAGAAACTTGTCAACAAAGCCATCAGTGCTGAAACTGGTCAGACTGACTATGACGCAACACGCAAGCATGGCCGTGATATGGGTTCCTCATCCGGTGCTGGTCCTCAGAAGCGCCGCGTGTGGGTGCCCAACACCGCCCTGCCACCCAGGTTCACACCGAGGCCATCTTTCCAGGCGCCTCGCCCTGTTCAACAGTCTGCACCGGCCAAGCCCTATGGGGGTCCAACCAACAATGCTCCTCCACGTACCAGTTCCGTGACTTGTTTCAAGTGTGGGGAATCTGGTCACTATATGCGTGAGTGTCCCCAGACCAACCCCAACCAGTCTGCTAAAGCTGTTGGCCGTGGCAAGCCGACAGGGAAAATATTCCACGCTAAACCGGTCACCGCTTCACGTGGCCATGTTAACTGTATCTCTGCCGAAGAAGCTCAAGAGGATCCCAACGTCGTTCTCGGTATGCTTCTTGTTAATTGCCACCCGGCATCTGTTCTTTTCGATACAGGAGCCTCTCATTCTTTTATATCTGAAAACTATGCTCGCTTGCATAACGTCGCATTCGGTGATATGCCAACCTCTATGGTAATTCAAACTCCGGGATCCAAATGGCAAACTTCTAGAGTAAGCCATGGAAATGAAATCCAAGTCGACAGACTTGTTTTTCTCGCATCTTTGATAGCCCTTAAATCTTCAGATATTAATATCATTTTGGGTATGGACTGGATGTCAGCTCATCAAGCCAAAATTGATTGCTTCTCTAGGACTTTTCAACTCACCCATCCTTCAGGGAAGATAGTCAATGTCTTGACCCGAATAGCCAAGCGACAATTATATTCTCTTAACGCCAGCCCTTTGCCAGACCTTGAGGACGTGCCGGTAGTCTGTGACTTCCCGGATGTCTTCCCAGAGGAATTGCCAGGTGTTCCACCTGACAGGGATGTTGAGTTCGTAATAGATCTCATTCCAGGAACCGTTCCGATTGCTAGAAGACCCTATAACATGGCACCCCTAGAACTAGCCGAGCTTAAGAAACAACTCGATGAGTCCTTGAAAAAGGGTTTCATCCGACCTAGCTCATCTCCGTGGGCTTGCCCCGTCCTCTTCGTCAAGAAGAAGGATGGTACGGACCGGATGGTTGTAGATTACCGACCTGTCAATTTGGTCATAATCAAGAACAAATATCCACTTCCCAGGATCAACGACATGTATGATCAGCTCGCTGGATCCTCAGTCTTCTCCAAGATGGATTTGAGGTTGGGCTACCATCAAATCAAAATCAGAAACGGGGACATCCCTAAAACGGCCTTTGTTACTCGTTATGGCCAATACGAGTACACCGTCATGTCCTTCGGTTTAACCAACGCTCCAGCCACCTTTTCTCAGTTAATGAACTCAATCTTCATGGAGTATTTGGATAAATTCGTCGTAGTTTATCTCGATGATATACTCATCTACTCCAAGAACGAGGAAGAACATGCCGAACATTTAAGGCTAGTGTTGAAGAAACTTCGAGAGCATCGCCTTTATGCCAAATTTTCTAAATGTGAATTCTGGTTGCCAGAAGTGACCTATCTGGGTCATGTAATATCTGGTAAAGGTATTGCTGTTAACCCCGAGCGAGTTCAAGCCGTCCTTAATTGGACTCCACCTGAATCGGTCAAGCAAGTTCGGAGTTTTCTGGGCTTAGCGAGCTATTGCCGTCGCTTTGTCGAGAACTTCTCCAAAGTTGCTAAACCTCTAACCGAACTCCTCAAGAAAGATAAGAAGTTCGAGTGGACTCCACAATGTGAGCACAGCTTTCAGGAACTGAAAAGACGCCTGACCTCTGCTCCCGTACTGGTACCGCCAGACTTCTCCAAGGACTTTGTTATCTACTGCGACGCCTCGCGACAAGGACTAGGTTGCATTCTCATGCAAGATCGACACGTAATTGCTTACGCTTCACGGCAATTGCACCCACATGAGGAGAATTATCCTACTCATGATCTAGAGCTTGCAGCTGTAGTCTATGCACTTAAAACCTGGCGACATTACCTCCTCGGTAATCGTTGCGAAATATTCACTGATCACCAAAGTCTGAAGTATATTTTCACCCAACCGGATCTGAATCTCAGGCAAAGACGTTGGGTTGAGTTGATCACAGACTTCGATTTAGGGATAACCTACACCCCAGGGAAAGCCAACGTCATGGCTGATGCGCTAAGTCGTAAATCTTATTGTAACAACCTGATGTTACAACAAAGTCAACCGCTTCTCCATGAGGAATTTCGGAAGCTTAACCTTCACATTGTTCCTCAAGGTTTTCTTTCCACCTTGGTGGCAAAACCTACCCTTACGGATCAGATTATCAAAGCACAGAAGGTAGATCCGGGAATCTCCCGCATCAAGAGAAACATTCAGAAAGGAATTGCGAATTGCTTCTCCATTAATGATCAAGGGGTCGTATACTTCGGGAATCGACTAGTGGTTCCCAAAGTGCGGAACCTGAGGCGTTTGATCCTTAAGGAAGCTCATGAATCTCCTCTCACTATTCATCCCGGTAGTACTAAGATGTATCAGGACCTACGCCAGAGGTTCTGGTGGACTAGGATGAAAAGAGAAATTGCTCAGTATATTGCTAATTGCGACGTTTGTCGTCGTGTAAAAGCAGAACATCAACGGCCTGCTGGCACCCTTCAACCCTTAGCTATTCCTGAATGGAAATGGGATAAAATTGGTATGGATTTCATTACCGGTTTTCCCAGGACCAAGAGAGGGAATAATGCTATTTTCTCGTGGTCGATCGTCTTTCCAAAGTAGCCCATTTCTTACCTGTTCGTGAGAGCATAACTGCTAGTCAGCTGGCAGACTTATACATCTCCCGAATAGTGTCCCTCCATGGTGTTCCTTTGGAAATTAACTCGGATTGAGGAAGTCTTTTCACCTCTCGATTTTGGGAAAGTTTCCAAAATGCTATGGGAACTCGTCTCTCCTTTAGCACCGCTTTCCACCCTCAGTCGAGTGGTCAAGTGGAACGCGTCAACCAAATTCTAGAAGACATGCTTCGAGCCTCTGTTATCTCATTCGGAATGGACTGGGAGAAGTGCCTTCCATTTGCCGAATTCGCTTACAACAACAGCTATCAATCTAGCTTGGGTAAAGCCCCTTTTGAAGTTCTCTATGGACGACGGTGTCGAACACCCCTTAACTGGTCAGAGACCGGGGAAAGACAATTCTTTGGCCCGGATATGATTCAGGAAGCAGAAGAACAAGTTCGCATCGTTCGTGAAAAGTTGAAAACAGCCCAATCCCGTCAAAAGAGTCAATATGACCGAAAGCATAAGGCTACGACTTTCGAGGTTGACGAGAAGGCTTATCTTCGGGTCACCCCTCTGAAGGGAACCCATCGTTTCGGTATCAAAGGCAAATTGGCTCCTCGTTACATTGGACCTTTTCGCATTCTCGCCAAACGAGGAGAAGTTGCCTACCAGTTGGAACTACCTCCGCATCTCTCCAGAGTCCACGATGTCTTCCACGTTTCTCAACTCAGGCGTTGCTTCTCGGATCCTATCCGTGAAGTGGACCACGAAACGCTTGATCTCCAAGATAATCTTACATATCGAGAGTACCCCGTCCGTATCCTCGATCAGGCCGAACGTATCACCCGACGTCAGAACATCAAGTTCCTCAAAGTACAATGGTCGCACCATTCTGAGGAACCGTATCAGTGCATCGAACCATCAGGCAAGCAACCAACTATTTGATCATATCGATACAATCCCATGTTCTCGCTCCTGCTCTCTTTTACTGCATTAAGACAACGTGTTTCAAACTGCTGTGTGCTACGGTAGTTGAACCCACTTCCTCTGCATGACCTGTCATTGCCACAGTAACTAGATGAAACCCACTAGCATGTGTAGGAGTTGTTTGAGCCATATGTATGTGTTGTTCCTACCTTGCTATGCCTGCTATGCTGTCACACCCTAGCTAGTCATGCATCAGAGTGTGTGCATCATGTTTAAAATTCCATTTAATTTGAAATGGGGATTTGTGAAACCCTCAGAATCATTTTGAAAATGACCCAAATAAAAATTTCTCCAAAAGGGTCCAAGAAAATGCTCATGTTGCTCTCTGAAAATATTGGACAGAGATAATAATCAAACCAATATTTTTAAGAGCTCATAGGTATTTATTTTGGGCATTTGGAATTAATGCATAAATATTTGCTTTGGAAATATATTAATTATATATATTAATATATGTCCAAATATTATGCCATTTATAAAGGAGCTCTGAAATAATATATCTAGCCCCTGCAAAAATTGGCATAAGTTAAATAAATGATTTAATATATTATTTAAATCAAAACAAATGTCAGAAATTAGAAAACAGAAAAAAATAAAAGGGAGAAGCTTACCTGGGCTCCTCCCTGTGCAGCCCAGCCAGCTGGCCGGCCCAGCCAGCAGCCGGCCCAGCCCACCTCCCTCCTCTGTCGTCTTCGTCCTCGACAGAGGGAGGGGAGTGTGGCCGGCGCGCGCGCGCGCCACCGCGCCACGCCACCTCTCTCCCTGCTTGCCTGCCCTCCCCTCCTCGCTCGATGCCCCGGACGACGCCACGCCTCCTCCCCTGCTCTCTCTCACTCTCCCTCGGCTCATCCCTCCTCTCCCTCGCTCTCTCTCTCACACGGCCGAACACCACCGTCGCCGCCGTTCGCCATAGCAGCCGTCTCCGGCCACCCCTCGCTCCCCCGACTAGCTCAGAAGCTCCGCCACAACCCCCTCTTCCTCCCCACCGCTCCACGGGCCTCCGGAAGCCCTGCATCGCCGCCACGTCGCCGTTCCCCTCTTCGGGCTCCAACCATCATCGCCGTCGAATTCGCCGTCTCCAGCGCGTCTCCGAGCCCGCTTCGACGCCCACCGCAACCGCGGTGAGCCCCCGAGTCGTTTCCCCCTTCTCCCCTGGTCTCTTTCGACCTCTAGGCCTTAGCCCCACCTTGGCCGAGAGCTCCACGCCGCCGGCGATGTCGCCGTCGTGGCCACGGTCACCGTAGCGCCCAACCGAGCACACTATCGTGCTCCACGCCTCACTAGGAGCACGCAGCACGCACCCACGCCTCCCCAAACACCCTGCAACGCCGACTCCGACCGCACCCGAACTCCGGCCGCCGCTCACGAGCTCGCCGTGGACGGTACCGGCCACCTCAGGCTCGGCCACCACCACCGTTCGACGCGCGGGAGCAAGAGCTCTCCAACGAGCCCAAGAACGGCCTCGCCCGTGCCCTGTAGCGCGATCCCGCATCGCGCCGCCGTCTCGGGCCTCGCCGGCGTCACGTCGCCGGTGGGGTTGACCCACTTTGACCACGGCAGGAACCCCCTGAGTCCCTGACAGGTGGGCCCAGCCCTGTAGCTAATTAGGATTAGCGCTAACCACTGTTAGTTAACCCCCTGACACTGACCAGTGGGCCCCAGCGCCACTAATCCCTAATTAAGATTAATTTAAACCTGTTAAACCCCCCCCCCCTGTCACTGACGTGTGGCCCCCACACGTCAGGTTTGACCCCAGCCAGCCGCAGTTGACTACTGACGTCATGCTGACGTCATGCTGGCGCAATAATTATAATTTCTGGATTTAATTTAAATCAGGAAATTCCAAAATATTATTTAAACTTCAAAAATTCATAACTTTTATTCTGTAACTCCAAATTGGACAAATTATATATGAAAAATGATCAGAAAAATCCAATCTATCCATCTGTACTATTTTCATGCATGATCAAACAAGTTAAATTGATGTTTCAAGCAGAACAAGGAAAAGCACTTTAAGAGGCCATGTTTGAGTTTGAAATTTGAATCTATGATTCAAATTTGTTCAAACCCTTCTGGTTTTAGTTGCATTAGCCCAACACACTCATATTGCTATGTTTTCATGCATGCATCATATTGTTGCACATTGTTTGGTGATGGTTGTGTATCGGTGTCCTTTGCGACAGGTTCTGCCTCCGAGGAGTACCGTGATTACCCTAACGAAGAACCGTATCAGTGCATCGAACCATCAGGCAAGCAACCAACCATTTGATCATATCGATACAATCCCATGTTCTCGCTCCTGCTCTCTTTTACTGCATTAAGACAACGCGTTTCAAACTGCTGTGTGCTACGGTAGTTGAACCCATTTCCTCTGCATGACCTGTCATTGCCACAGTAACTAGATGAAATCCACTAGCATGTGTAGGAGTTGATTGAGCCATATGTATGTGTTGTTCCTACCTTGCTATGCCTGCTATGCTTAGAGTCGTGTCAGGTCTGGTTCATCTGGGTGATGGCTAGAGTGAAATGATTATGTCGGTAATGAGAGTGGTGTGGTGAACACGATTTGGCAAAGGTATCGATGAGAGGCCATGTAGGAGTACATGGTGGGTTGTTTCATTGAAGCCGACCTTAAGCACTGAGATCTGTATGTGTGATTTAAGATACAGCTACTACCATGCATTGGGCCCTGAAATATGACCCCGCTCGACTTCTTATTCACCCTAGCTCTCTGTCCAGGAGTTGCAAGTAGTTTCTGGTGTTTGTAGTCTACTGGAGGCCGTGGACAGCGCTGACCGTAGGGGTGGGCTGTGATGCGGTAGGTACGTGGCCGGGTGTACCGAATACCCGTTAGGTATCTCGGGAACCTTGTTCACATCGTTCGGGGCCGTATGGGAAACCTCGGCCGGACTCCCTGCGGATGGAACCTGGATAGGCGATAAACCTGGACTAGAGGCTTAAGTGTTTAGGTAGGTCGTGGTCTACACCCACGTCGGTTTTCGCTTGAAGTCTGCCGAGCACATGTCGTGTGCAGACGCTAAGTGGTGGAAACATGTATGAAGAAGTACACCCCTGCAGGGTTATCATAACCTATTCGAATAGCCGCGTCCGCGGTAAAGGACTACTTGGTTGCCTATACAGTTCATAGACAAGTAAATGGAAACTACTAAAAGCCTCAAGATAAGTGTGAGTGCCGAGGATGGCTCTTCCGTAGGAAGACGGAGGTGGATCCTCGGTAGTGTATTGAATTGGTGAGTAGTGGACTCGTGTGCGCAAAACCATTTCAAGTTGAAGTATCGTAGGATAGTCTAGCCAAGAGTCAAAGCTGGCTTGCTGCAATAACTCCACCAACCCTTCTTGATAATATGCATGTATGTAGGATCTGATGTAAGTCTTGCTGAGTACCTTTGTACTCATGTTGCTATAATTTACATTTTTACAGAAGACGCTGCAACCCCTTCTGATGGGTTCTATGTAGATGTTGACATCAACGAGTAGGCTAAAGGCCCAGGTGGTGATCCTGAGCTTGTGAAGGACCATGTAGTATAGCTAGGCTTTCCAAGCCTCTTTTATTTTACTAGTTGTCTGTACTCAGACAAGTTACTTCCGCTGCTGGTTTGTATGACTGTATGACTTGAATGTTGGGTCGTGAGACCCGTACCTTTGTGTATGTTATGTATGGCTCCCTGAGCCTTAAATAAAGTACTTGTGTCATAGAGTCATGTTGTGATGCTTCGTTGTATTTGCACATATCGAGCATATTGTGTGTATGATTGAAATGCTTGGTATGTGTGGGATCTGACTATCTAGTTGTTTATCTTTAGTAGCCTCTCTTATCGGGAAATGTCTCCTAGTGTTACCGCTGAGCCATGGTAGCTTGCTACTGCTCTGGAACACTTAGGCTGGCCGGCATGTGTCCTTCTTCGTTCCTGTGTCTGTCCCTTCGGGGAAATGTCACGCTTTGAGTACCGGAGTCCTGTTAGCCCGCTACAGCCCGGTTTACCGGAGTCCTGCTAGCCCAGTGCTACAGCCCGGACCCACTTGCTGATGACCGACACGTTCGAAGCTGGGTCATGGATGCCTGTCCCTGTAAGTCTGTGCCACTTTGGGTTTACGACTAGTCATGTCAGCCCGGGCTCCTTATCATATGGATGCTAGCGACACTATCATATACGTGAGCCAAAAGGCGCAAACGGTCCCGGGCAAAGGTAAGACGACACCCGTGGGGATACCGTGCGTGAGGCCGCAAAGTGATATGAGGTGTTACCGGCTAGATCGATGTGACATCGAGTCGGGGTCCTGACATTTGCCTTCTTGATACTATGCATGTATGTAGGATCTGATGTAAGTCTTGCTGAGTACCTTTGTACTCATGTTGCTATAATCTACATTTTTACAGAAGACGCTGCAACCCCTTCTGATGGGTTCTATGTAGACGTTGACATCAACGAGTAGGCTAAGACCCAGGTGGTGACCCTGAACTTGTGGAGGACCACGTAGTATAGCTAGGCTTTCCAAGCCTCTTTTATTTTACTAGTTGTCTGTACTCAGACAAGTTACTTCCGCTGCTGGTTTGTATGACTGTATGACTTGTATGTGGGGTCGTGAGACCCGTACCTTTGTGTATGTTATGTATGGCTCACTGAGCCTTAAATAAAGTACTTGTGTCATAGAGTCATGTTGTGATGCTTCGTTGTATTTGCACATATCGAGCATATTGTGTGTATGATTGAAATGATTGGTATGTGTGGGATCTGACTACCTAGTTGTTTATCTTTAGTAGCCTCTCTTACCGGGAAATGTCTCCTAGTGTTACCGCTGAGCCATGGTAGCTTGCTACTGCTCTGGAACACTTAGGCTGGCCGGCATGTGTCCTTCTTCGTTCCTGTGTCTGTCCCTTCGGGGAAATGTCACGCTTTGAGTACCGGAGTCCTGTTAGCCCGCTACAGCCCGGTTTACCGGAGTCCTGCTAGCCCAGTGCTACAGCCCGGACCCACTTGCTGATGACCGACACGTTCGAAGCTGGGTCATGGATGCCTGTCCCTGTAAGTCTGTGCCACTTTGGGTTTACGACTAGTCATGTCAGCCCGGGCTCTTTATCATATGGATGCTAGTGACACTATCATATACGTGAGCCAAAAGGCGCAAACGGTCCCGGGCAAAGGTAAGGCGACACCCGTGGGAACACCGTGCGTGAGGCCGCAAAGTGATATGAAGTGTTACCGGCTAGATCGATGTGACATCGAGTCGGGGTCCTGACATATGCTTAGAGTCGTGTCAGGTCTGGTTCATCTGGGTGATGGACTAGAGTGAAAGGATTATGTCGGTAATGAGAGTGGTGTGGTGAACACGATTTGGTAAAGGTATCGATGAGAGGCCATGTAGGAGTACATGGTGGGTTGTTTCTTTGAAGCCGACCTTAAGCACTGAGATCTATATGTGTGATTTAAGATTCAGCTACTACCATGCATTGGGCCCGAAACCAATGGACCCTCTCGACTTCTTATTCACCCTAGTTCTCTGTCCAGGAGTTGCAAGTAGTTTCTGGTGTTTGTAGCCTACTGGAGGCCATGGACAGCGCTGACCGTAGGGGTGGGCTGTGATGCGGTAGGTACGTGGCACGGTGTACCGAATACCCGTTAGGTATCTCGGGAACCCTGTTCACATCGTTTGGGGCTGTGAGCTAAACCTCGGCCGGATCTCCTCATGGATGGAACCCGAATAGGCGATAAACCTGGACTAGAGACTTAGGTGATTAGGTAGGTCGTGGCCGACACCCACGTTGGGCTTCCGCTTGAAGGTTGCCGAGTACATGTCGTGTAAACGACGGTAAGTGGTGAGAGCGTGTATGAAGAAGTACACCCCTGCAGGGTTATCATGATCTATTCGAATAGCCGCGTCCGCGGTAAAGGACTACTTGGTTGCCTATACAGTTCATAGACAAGTAAATGGAAACTACTAAAAGCCTCAAGATAAGTGTGAGTGTCGAGGATGGCTCTTCCGTAGGAAGACGGAGGTGGATCCTCGGTAGTGTATTGAAGTGGTGAGTAGTGGACTCATGTGCGCAAAACCATTTCAAGTTGGAGTCTCGTAGGATAGCCTAGCCAAGATTCAAAGCTGGCTTGCTGCAATAACTCCACCAACCTTCTTGATAATGTGCATGTATGTAGGATCTGATGTAAGTCTTGCTGAGTACCTTTGTACTCATGTTGCTATAATTTACATTTTTACAGAAGACGCTGCAACCCTTTCTGATGGGTTCTTCGTAGACGTTGACATCAATGAGTAGGCTAAGGCCAGGTGGTGATCCTGAGCTTTTGAAGGGCCACGTAGTATAGCTAGGCTTTCCAAGCCTCTTTTATTTTACTAGTTGTCTGTACTCAGACAAGTTACTTCCGTTGCTGGTTTGTATGACTGTATGACTTGAATGTTGGGTCGTGTGACCCATACCTATGTGTATGTTATGTATGGCTCTCTGAGCCTTAAATAAAGTACTTGTGTCGTAGAGTCATGTTGTGATGCCATGTTGTATTTGCACATATCGAGCATATTGTGTGTATGTGATTGAAATGCTTGGTATGTGTGGGATCTGACTATCTAGTTGTTTATCTTTAGTAGCCTCTCTTACCGGGAAATGTCTCCTAGTGTTTCCACTGAGCCATGGTAGCTTGCTACTGCTCCGGGGCACTTAGGCTGGCCGGCGTGTGTCCTTCCTCGTTCCTGTGTCTGTCCCTTCGGGGAAATGTCACGCATTGAGTACAGGAGTCCTGTTAGCCCGCTACAGCCCGGTTTACCGGAGTCCTGCTAGCCCAGAGCTACAGCCCGGACCCACTTGCTGATGACCGACACGTTCGAGGCTGGGTCATGGATGCCTGTCCCTGTAAGTCTGTGCCACTATGGGTTTACGACTAGTCATGTCAGCCCGGGCTCCTTATCATATGGATGCTAGCGACACCATCATATACGTGAGCCAAAAGGCGCAAACGGTCCCGGGCAAAGGTAAGGCGACACCCGTGGGGATACCGTGCATGAGGCTGCAAAGTGATATGAGGTGTTACAGGCTAGATCGATGTGACATCGAGTCGGGGTCCTGACAAAGAAGCCGAGCAGGCGGCTCAACGGGCGGCTCACCAGCCCCTTCCAGTTTATCCAACGACTTCGATTGAGGCAGGAGTGACCTCTAGATCTACAGGTGTACCCTGTTTGGTGCCAGCTCTGCGTAATGAGCGTTTTCCCAAGGATTTCAAAGGACCTCGAAAGGTGCCTAATTACACAACCGACTTACCCCCTGAGGTGTGGATTGAAAGTTATGAGATAGCCATGGAATAATTGGAAGTCAGTGACGCTGCGTGTGCCAAGTACTTCACCATGATGCTGGATGGAACGACCCGTACTTGGCTAAAGGGGTTGCCGGCTAATTCCATCGGGTCATGGGCTGAGTTAAAGGCCCGGTTTATTCAGAATTTTAAGGACACATGCAAGCAGCCCATGTCGATTGTGGACTTGGCTACTTGCGCTCAAGAGGAGGGTGAATCAATGACCCATTGGGTTCGCCGGGTCAAAGCTATCATACATTCATCTGATAATATGAATGTCGACTCTGCGGTCTTAATGTTGGAGAAGAATTGCAGTTTTTTGCCTCTTAAACAGAAGCTGGGGCGGCTCAAGCGCGATTGTAATGATATGGGGCAACTAATGGCGTCTCTAATCAAATATGCCGACTCTGATAGTACCAAGGACCCCGAGTCTGACGATGAAAAGACAGGGAAGGGAAAGTAGAATGACAACACCAAGGGTCAGCAGCATAACCCGGCAAATCAGGGGGGCAACAGTAAACGCAAGGCTGATGGTAGCTCGGAGTTTGTGGCTAACACCAATGCACAGAGCAATAATCAGCGTCGTAAGGGGAGGCCACCTCCTCAGAACAGTGGACCAGGTCCTACTCTTGAGCAGTTGCTCAACGCGCCCTGTCCAAAGCATGGCATGCAGGAGAAACCATCTACTCACCTTTGGAAGGATCATTCCATTATGAGGGCTTTCAAAAATTCTGACTCATTTCACGGCAATCATGGGCCGGGCGGCGGCTCAGGCGGTGGCGGTCCTCATGGCCCGGGTTATGGAGGTGGCGGTTCTAATTCCGGCTTCCAGGGCCACCAAGGTAACAAGGTGGTTATAATCAAGGTAATCAGGGTGGTTATAATCAGCAATCCAGCCAGGGGGGTCAGCAGCAGCAGCAATCCGGATATCAGAGTAATCCGAAGTAGTTGAATAGTGGGCAGTATCACGTTTTCACCATGAGTTTATGTAAGAGGGACCAGAAGCTCCACAAGCAGGCCGTGAACGCCGTTAAGCCGGCAGTTCCTCATTACTTGCAATGGTCTGAGCAGCCCATTATGTGGAGTCGAGCAGATCACCCTCCCTGGGTCGATAACTCGGGTCATTTAGCTTTGGTGGTGGCTGCTACCTCTTGAGCACTGCGTTGGTTTTCCCTTGAAGAGGAAAGGGTGATGCAGCAAAGTAGCGTAAGTGTTTCCCTCAGTTTTTGAGAACCAAGGTATCAATCTAGTAGGAGGCTCCACAGAAGTCCCTCATAGCTACACAAACAAACAAGAACCTCGCAACCAACGTGATAAAGGGGTTGTCAATCCCTTCATGGTAACTTGCAAAAGTGAGATCTGATAGAGATAATAAGATAAATATTTTTGGTATTTTTATGATATAGATTGAAAAGTAAAGATGCAAATAAAAGTAGATGGAAAACTTATATGATAAAAGATAGACCCGGGGGCCATAGGTTTCACTAGTGGCTTCTCTCAAGATAGCATAAGTATTACGATGGGTGAACAAATTACTGTCGAGCAATTGATAGAAAACTGCATAATTATGAGATTATCTAGGCATGATCATGTATATAGGCATCATGTCCGCAACAAGTAGATCAAAATGATTCTGCATCTACTACTATTACTCCACACATCGACCGACTCCTGCCTGCATCTAGAGTATTAAGTTCATGAAGAACAGAGTAACGCATTAAGCAAGATGACATGATGTAGAGGGATAAACTCAAGCAATATGATATAAACCCCATCTTTTTATCCTCGATGGCAACAATACAAAACGTGCCTTGCTGCCCCTGCTGTCACTGGGAAAGGACACCGCAAGATTGAACCCAAAGCTAAGCACTTCTCCCATTGCAAGAGAGATCAATCTAGTAGGCCAAACCAAACTGATAATTCAAAGAAACTTGCAAAGATAACCAATCATACATAGAAGAATTCAGAGGAGATTCAAATATTTCTCATAGATAAACATGATCATAAACCCACAATTCATCGGATCTCGACAAACACACCGCAAAAAGAGTTACATCGAATAGATCTCCAAGAAGATCGAGGAGAACTTTGTATTGAGATTCAAAGAGAGAGAAGAAGCCATATAGCTAATAACTATGGACCCGAAGGTCTATGGTAAACTACTCACAACTCATCGGAGGGGTCTTGGAGATGATGTAGAGGCCATCCATGGTCAATTCCCCCTCCGGCGGAGCACCGACGAAGGCTCCATGATGGGATCTCGCGGATACAGAAGGTTGCGGCGGTGGAAATAGTTTTTCCTGGTGCTCCTGGATATTTTCAGGGTACGTGGATATATATAGGTGAAGGAGGTAGGTCAGGGGAGCCACGAGGGGACCATGAGGGTGGGGGGTGCACCCACCCCCCTAGGGAGCGCCCTCCTGCCTCGTGGCCGCCTCGGCTGCTTCTTGACATCCACTCCAAGTCTCTTGGATTGCGTTTGTTTCAAAAATATTGCTCCGGAAGGTTTCATTCCGTTTGGACTCCGTTTGATATTCCTTTTCTTTGAAACACTGAAATAGGCAAAAAAACAATTCGGGTTGGGCCTCCGGTTAGTAGGTTAGTCCCAAAAATGATATAAAAGTGTAAAGTAAAGCCCATAAACATCCAAAATGGGTAATATAATAGCATGGAGCAATCAAAAATTATAGATATGTTGGAGATGTATCAAGCATCCCCAAGCTTAATTCCTTCTTGTCCTCGAGTAGGTAAATGATAAAAACAGAATTTTTGATGCGGAATGCTACCTAGCGTATTTCTTAATGTAATTTTCTTTATCGTGGCATGAATATTCAGATCCAAATGATTCAAGATAAAAAGTTCATAAAACATAAAAATAGTAATACTTCAAGCATACTAACAAGTAATCATGTCTTATCAAAATAGCATAGCCAAAGAAAAGGGTGGTACTACTATTGTTTTATCAAAATAGCATAGCCAAAGAAAAGGGTGGTACATACTGAAATTGGTTCATACTTTTTAACGCGCTTCAGCTTTTTCAACTCTTACGCAATACATGAGCGCAAGCCATGGACATAGCACTATAGGTGGAATAGGGTGGTGGTTGTGAAGACAAAAAAGGGAGAAGATAGTCTCACATCAACTAGGTGTATCAACGGGCTATGGAGATGCCCATTAATAGATATCAATGTGAGTGAGTAGGGATTGCCATGCAACGGATGCACTAGAGCTATAAATATATGAAAGCTCAACAAAAGAAACTAAGTGGGTGTGCATCCAACTTGCTTGCTCACGAAGACCTAGGGGATTTTGAGGAAGCCCATCATTGGGATATACAAGCCAAGTTCTACAATGAAAAATTCCCACTAGTATATGAAAGTGACAACATAAGAGATTCTCTATCATGAAGATCATGGTACTACTTTGAAGCACAAGTGTGGAAAAATAGATAGTAACATTGTCCCTTCTCTCTTTTCTCTCATTATTTTTATTTGTGGGCTTCTTTGGCCTCTTTCTTTATTTGGGCTTCTTTGGCCTCTTTTATATTTATTTGGGCTTCTTTGGCCTCTTTTATTTTTATAAAGTCCGAAGTCTCATCCCGACTTGTGGGGGAATCATAGCCTTCATCATCCTTTCCTCACTTGGGACAATGCTCTAATAATGAAGATCATCACACTTTTATTGATTTACAACTCAAGAATTACAACTCAATACTTAGAACAAAATATGACTCTACGTGAACACCTCCGGCGGTGTACCGGGATATGCAATGAACCAAGAGTGACATGTATGAAAAATTATAGAGGTGGCCTTGCCACAAATACGATGTCAACTACATGATCATGCAAAATCAATATGACAATGATGGAGCGTGTCATAATAAACGGAACGGTGGAAAGTTGCATGGCGATATATCTCGGAATGGCTATGGAAATGCCATAATAGGTAGGTATGGTGGCTGTTTGAGGAAGGTAAATGTTGGGTGCATGATACCGGCGAAAGTTGCGCGGCATAATAGAGGCTAGCAATGGTGGAAGGGTGAGAGTGCGTATAATCCATGGACTCACATTAGTCATAAAGAACTCATATATTTATTGCAAAAGTTTACTTGCCCTCGAAGCAAAGTACTACTATGCATGCTCCTAGGGTAAGGGTTGGTAGGAGTTAATCATCGTGCGATCCCGACCTCCACACATAAGGAAGACAATTAAAATAGCACCCCATGCAACAAATTTTTCACACAACTTTTACCATACGTGCATGCTATGGGACTTGCCAACTGTCGGTGTCAAAACCGGCGGATCTCGGGTAGGGGGTACCGAACTGTGCGTCTAGGCGGATGGTAACAGGAGACAAGGGACACGATGTTTTACCCAGGTTCGGGCCCTCTTGATGGAGGTAAAACCCTACGTCCTGCTTGATTAATATTGATGATGTGTGTTACAAGAGTGGATCTACCACGAGATCAAGGAGGCTAAACCCTAGAAGCTAGCCTATGGTATGATTGCTGTTCGTCCTACAGACTAAAGCCATCCGGTTTATATAGACACCGGAGAGGGCTAGGGTTACATAGAGTCGGTTACAATGGTAGGAGATCTACATATCCGTATTGCCAAGCTTGCCTTCCACGCCAAGGAAAGTCCCATCTGGACACGGGACGAAGTCTTCAATCTTGTATCTTCATAGTCTTGGAGTCCGGCCGATGATGATAGTTCGGCTATCCGGACACCCCCTAGTCCAGGACTCCCTCAGTAGCCCCTGAACCAGGCTTCAATGACGACGAGTTCGGCGCGCATATTGTCTTCGGCATTGCAAGGCGGGTTCCTCCTCCGAATAATTTATGGAAGATTGTGAACACCAGGATAGTGTACGGCTCTGCAAAATAAATTCCACGTACCACCATAGAGAGAATAATATTTACACAAGTTCAATCTGCTGACGTATTTGGTGGCGTGACGTCACACCACTACCAAGCCTTTACTTGAATCGTTTTTATTGTACCACCTCAGCGTGTTTAGCGAAGCGGTTTCCTTTGCACGTCTTGTCGAAGCAGAGATCGTGTTCCCCTTATTTCGGGATTCCCATCAATACGGACATGGGTAACCCAACCGCGCCATTGATTGCGGCGCTTGGGAGATAAGCGAGTTTTATCAGGCTGGTGGGGACACATGTTTTTGTCCGCCCATATAAGGGGATAAAGATCCAACCCTTTTACCTGCGCCTTCTTCCTCCTTGGCTTATCCATCTCCGTGAACTCGAGCTCCAGCGCCCAAGTCCGCACATCTCACCTCAACCTCCTCCAACTATGTCTGGAGCGGGAGGCAAGTGGATGGCCTCCTCCGTCACGGAGGGGCACATCCAGAAGCTGCGCAGCGCCGGATATCTGTCCAGCAACATCGCGCACTGACTCCCCAACAAGGGAGAGCTCATCCCCACCCCCAGGCCCCATGAGAGGGTAGTATTTCTTCCCCATTTCCTCCGCGGACTAGGCTTCCCACTCCATCCCTTTGTCCGGGGGCTCATGTTCTACTACGGCCTGGATTTCCATGATCTGGCCCCGAATTTCATCCTCAACATCTCGGCGTTTCTCGTCATGTGCGAGGCCTTCCTCTGCATCCAGTCCCACTTCAGCTTGTGGCTCAAGACCTTTAGTATCAAGACGAAGGTTGTGAAGGGGAGCCAAGCGGAGTGCGGAGGCACCATGGTGGGCAGGATGTCCAACGTTACTTGGCTTGAGGGCACTTTCGTGGAAACCATTAAGGGGTGGCAATTGGGGTGGTTCTAGATCACCGAGCCGCGTGACCCCGAATGGGCAGCGGCCCCCGAATTCAGATCTGGCATCCCCACATGGCTCACCTCCTGGAAAGAGAGCGGCCGGACATGGGGTGATTAGGAGGAGCTGACCGTACTCCAAGCCTGCATCCAAAAGTTAGTGGACAAGAAGCTCAAGCTTGTCAACGTAGTCCAGGTCATGCTCATCCGCCGGATCCTCCCGTGCCAACGACGGGGCTTCAACATGTGGGAGTTCGATCCGATGCAGCACCAGACTTTGAGCGGGCTCTTCGACACTGCGTACGAAGATGTCTGGAAGGTGTTGTTCAAGGGCGCCGAGGCTCCCGCATCCGCTACCGAAGATCGCGGATTCAGCTCGCTGCGTCCGGCTGACGAGGTAAGCGATTTTGTCCTTTACGGGACGCTTGTTTTCCATAGTTTGACTCTGTGCGGGATCTAAACTCCCTTTCCTTTGACAGGACTGGCTGACGAAGGCCGAACAGACTATCTGTCCGGCCCCATTGCCAGAGGACCCAGCGGACGCCCGCTTAACGGGGCTGCTGGCTTCGGCACCCCATGTGGTGCCGGAGAAGAAGGCCAAGAAGAAGGCCACGGGCACTCGGAAGAGTTCCCGTTTTCAGGTGTTATCGGATGATGACTCCGAGGCCGACTCCTCTCACAAAGGCGAGGAGGAGAAGAAGAAAGCCTCTCCCCCAGCGGGGGGAGGGAGGAAAAGGAAGGCCTCCCCAACGAGGGAGGCCGAAGGGTCCAAGAAGGGAAAAACTCTTTCCCCGGACTGCTCTGCCAACGTTAGTGATGACGACGAGGACTGGCCCCCAAGGGCCAAGCCCCTGGCGAGATCGTAAGTATCCGAACTCCTGAATAACTTCATGGTTTTTCTTTTTCGCCACATAATGTCTTTCTAATGCCGCATACAACCCTGCAGTCCGCCCAAGGATGATCTTCCCGCTTCGTCGAGCGGGTCCTTAGGTGCGTCAGATATGGATTCTCTTCCGACCGCCTCCACCCCCCGTGATGCGGACGATGCCGAGGTGGGATCCCGGGAAGGGACCCACCAGGAGGAGGAGGCCCCGGAGGTGTCGCAGAACAACCTCCCGGACTTTGCACCGGACTCGACCCCGGAACCCATAGTGGCTCCGGAGTCCGGCGGGCGGCCCCTTCGTAAGAAGGGCAAGACTGTGACGCCGGCAGCCTCCGTCCAACCGGAGGCGCCGGATAGCTTGCTGGAGGCGCTCAATGGCGCCTCCATCAAAGAGGAACACCACACTGTTATGAGTGCGGTGATTCAGAAGGTTCAGCTCGCCAAGAGCAGGCTGACCGAAGCCTGCGGCAGCCTTCTAACAGGCTTTGAGGTAAGAATTTTGATATATGTAAAATAGTACCGCATAGACAGTAGCCCCTGATGCTCGGTTCGGTGTTCGGAAAGAAAAGCCGGACTGAGGATCTAAAAAGATATACGCAGGAGTCATAAAAAATATGTCAATATGGGATTGCAGGCTGCGCTGCTGACCTCTACCGCACTGACTGCGGAGGTCAATACTTTGAAGCAAAGCCTCGAGCGGTCCGAGAACGAGCTCGGCCGTGCCAAGAAGCAGCTCGAGGACAAGGAAGGTGAGTAACACCTTATTGAAAATTGTACCTTACAGAAAAGGATTTTGGTTGCAAGAAGGATGACAAGGATAACGTGGGTATTACAGGGGCCACTAACGAGGTGGCAACCCTGAAGGAGGCGGTGTCCGCGGCCGAACGTAATGCGGCCGCAGAGCGCACTGAGCAAGAGAGGCAGGAGGCGCGGGTGGCGGAGGTATGGCAAGAGCTCCAGGTTCTCGTGGAAAAACACGAGAGTTTGGAGCATGACTCGAAGACTCGAGAGTCCGAGCTTGCAACGGCTCTTGAGAGTGCCAAAGCCGCTAAATCAGAAGCCTATAAGGCCCTCCAGGAAGTCGAGGCGTTGAAGAAAATAGCGGCGGGTAAGGCATTTTTCATGCAAAGTAAGCATGTGAGTGTGAATTACCTATCACTTACCCGAATTAGGAGCTCTCCAGGAGCGTTCACAGATCTGCCCCGTAGCGTGTCCGATGCTGCCGCTTTCTATAGGGCCGAGGAGGGGAGCTCGACGGAGAAGGTCTTCTGGTCTCAGTATGCTGAGGCCGGACATCCGGTGCCCCTTAGCGACCAGCTGAAGCAGCTGGTCGAGCTCCACAAGGTGGCCAAACAGGCCATGAAGGGCCTCATAGTTCGGTTGTGGCCTAAGGAGGACATGCCTGGGAGCTACTTCGGCCTGGTGCGGCGGCTGGTGGATGCGTGTCCATGGGTTGAAGTCATCAAGCATTCCGCCTGTATTGAAGGTGCCCGTCGGGCCCTTGCCCGCGCAAAGGTGCACTGGGGCAAGATGGATGCTCAGAAGCTTGTGACGGACGCGCCACTGCAGGGCAAGGAGCATCGTACGCCCGAGATGTATTATAAGACTGTCCTGAAGGGTGCCCGCGTTATTGCGGGTGAGTGCTCCAAAGATGTAATATTTGAGTAGACTCGCATTTTGTTATCATGTGCGCTGAAAACTTAGTTCATATGCGCTAAGCAACGCCTGTTAATTTAAAATATTACCTTCTGTGCGGCTGTTTATCAAATCTGAGAGATGGCAAGTCGTCGGCTTCAGCCCCCATGCCACGAGTGCTGGGGTGTTCGGGGTAAATTTGAGCACTCTTGTTCCCATTTTTTGGTCCATCTAGGGAGGCGCTCAACACAACGAACAAGGCAACCGGACTTATAATGCTTGAACACTCTCACTTAGCCATAGAATTCTATAATTTTAAATTTTGGCGAAGCCCCTAGTATTCGGAAGGCCGAATTTGGGGCGCTATCCACGTCTGGGCCGGATGAAGCCGGCTCCTCGCTCTAAGCGGCATAAGTCTTTAGGGACTCGCAAAAAACCTCTCGAACAGCGACCGGCTCTCGCCGCATCATGACGGTTAGTTTTAGCTTTCTCCACTAAGGCGCTCGCCCAGCTCAACTGGGGCGCAATCGCAGTGGTTCTCTCAGTGCTACCTTAGCCGATACAACGGAACGTAAGGTACCAAAACATGGGAGCCGGGCAAACCCAAATATTGACCCAAGACATGATTCAGAGCCGATGCATATAATGCTATAAGTTTGGGGTGCCGCACTTGTGAAAGTGTTCGGACTTATCACACCATGATGCGGGAAACATAAGCCCCTGGTGTATTTAGCCGTACCAAAATGTACGGATGCAACATGTCATAAATGAACATATGTATAAGAAAGAAATGCAATTGGAATCAAAAAGGTGTTGCATTACTTATTCAAGAAAAACTGATGTGAATGCAGAACGATACAAATTGTGCGATAAGCAAGGGATGGGACTATTAAACATGTCCCCCTCCAGGGGGTAGGCTGCGGAATGGTGTATAAAACAGATTTAATGCTCGTAGTGGAGACCACCTGGATATTTGTTGTAGCCTTTCTCCTTCCCTGGTTGTTGCATCGTGAGTTCGGCAGGTCTGCTGCCGAACAAGGCCTCTAATGAACGGAGTCCTGTATAAAAAAAGGAAAAAAAGAACGACACACTTGAGAGCCCATGGTGTGGTTAAGCCGCATTCTGGGCCTGTCGTGGTCGTGCCCCACCCCCATGCCCATGGTATCTCCAGAGCATAATGGTGTACGCGAAGGACCTGTCTTGAAATTTTGCAGGGGCTGGGGTTGGGGCCGCACTGCTACGCGTGCTCGTAACGTGCCAGGTGGTCTTGTTATAGGTTACTCCGGGCGTGTTTAGCCGTGTCCGGTCGCTTAACAGCCAGACTTGACAATTGCCTTAAGAGGCTGCACTATACTTCTGCCGCGAGAGCCGCTGTATGCTCCTCCGTTCGGAGAGAGTGTTCAGTGTTTCCGTTGACCGTGATGACTCCTCAAGGGCATGGCATCTTGAGCTTGAGGTATGCGTAGTGCGGCACCGCGTTGAACTTTGCAAATGCGGTACGTCCGAGCAGAGCATGATAGCCGCTGCGGAACGGAACTATGTCGAAGATTAACTCCTCGCTTCGGAAGTTATCCGGGGATCCCAAGACCACTTCCAGTGTAACTGAGCCTGTACAATTGGCTTCTACACCTGGTATGACGCCTTTAAAGGTTGTCTTGGTTGGTTTAATCCTTGAGGGGTCTATGCCCATTTTGCGCACTTTATCCTGATAAAGCAGGTTCAAGCTGCTGCCGCCGTCCATCAGGACTCTGGTGAGGTGAAATCCATCGACAATTGGGTCTAAAACCAATGCGGCGAATCCGCCGTGGCAGATGCTGGTGGGGTGGTCCCTTCGGTCAAAAGTGATCGGGCAGGAGGACCATGGATTGAACTTCGGGGCAACTGGCTCCATCGCTATACATCCCTGAGTGCACGCTTCCGCTCCCTTTTGGGTATGTGTGTTGCGTATATCATGTTCACCGTCCACACTTGTGGGGGGAAACCCTTCTGTCCTCTATTGTTCGGCGGTCGGGTCTCTTCCTCGTCATCGCTATGCAGCCCCTTGTCGTTGTTTTCGGCAATTAACTTGCCTGCCTGCTTGAATACCCAACAGTCCCTGTTGGTGTGGTTCGCTAGCTTTTCGGGGGTGCTGTGTATCTGGCACGAGCGGTCGAGTATTCGGTCCAAATTGGACGGACCCGGAGTAGTTCTTTTGAATGGTCTATTCCGTTGACCGGGTTTAGAGCCTCTGAATCCGGCATTGACTGTCGTATCCTCACTATTGTCGCCGTTAATGCGGCGTTTGTTTTTGTTGCGACGCGACCTGCCATTACGGTCCTTGATATCCGGACTGCCAGAATTTTTGCTGAGGTTGTTGCTGCGTGCTAGCCAGCTGTCCTCACCCGCGCAGAAGCGGGTCATGAGTGATGCGAGGGCTGCCATGGATTTTGGCTTTTCCTGTCCCAGGTGCCGGGCAAGCCACTCGTCGCGGATGTTATGCTTGAAGGCTGCGAGGGCCTCCGCATCCGGACAGTCGATGATTTGGTTTTTCTTGGTTAAGAACCGTGTCCAGAATTGTCTGGCCGATTCGTCTGGCTGCTGAATTATGTGGCTTAGGTCATCGGCGTCTGGTGGTCGCACATACGTGCCTTGGAAGTTATCGAGGAATGCGGCTTCCAGGTCTTCCCAACTCCCGATTGACTCTGCTAGCAAGCTGTTAAGCCAATGCCGGGCTGGTCCTTTAAGTTTGAGTGGGAGATATTTGATGGCGTGAAGATCGTCACCGCGGGCCATGTGGATGTGGAGGAGATAGTCTTCGATCCAAACCGCGGGGTCTGTTGTGTCGTTGTAAGATTCAATATTCACGGGTTTAAACCCTTCGGGGATTTGATGATCCATTACTTCATCTGTGAAGCATAGTGGGTGTGCGGCGCCTCTGTACTGGGCGATATCACGACGGAGCTCAAAAGAGCTTTGTCTATTTTGTTCGGCCCGGCCGGACTTACTGTGTCCGGCGCGACGGTTGTCGTCATGTATCATGGGGCGCCCACGCGATCCATAGATCGATCTTGATTGTCTTGCCTTATCCTCCAATATATCTCGCAAGTCCGGAGCGTTCCCCTGAGGCCTTGTGCTTTTCGAGCGATGCCGGGGTACGGTTATAGTGAAGGGCCTAGAGGCCTCTCTGTCGCGACCACGGGGTGGTCGGTCAGCCGTATTGTCTGCTGGTGATGCAGGTTCATACGCCTCCTCCTCTAATCGGGGGAGCAGCTTGCGTTTAGGGTAGCTTTTGGAGGGGCGTTCGAGCTCATGCTCTTCGTCCGCGAGGACTTCAGTCCATCTGTCGGCCAGCAGATCTTGATCAGCTCTAAGTTGTTGCTGCTTTTTCTTGAGGCTGTTTGCCGTGGCCATAAGCCTGCATTTAAAACGCTCTTGTTCGACGGGATCCTCAGGCACGACGAATTTGTCGTTGTCGAGGCTTGCCTCGTCTCCGAAGGGAGGCATATAATCCTCTACCTCTTCTTCTGCCGCTCTCTCATGAGGGCTGACGTCTCCGTCCTCCTGTGCTGAATCTTGCTGGAGTGGGTTGTCTTCGGCACTGTCTGGGGTGTTATTATCTCCGATGCCAGAATCTTCATTCTTGCTGTGGCGGGATTTAGAGCGGCGCCGCTGACGCCGGCGCTTGGGTTGTTTCTTGGAGGGGTCATCCTCCGCTGTTCCTTCGACATTCCCATCCTTTGGGATATCCACCATGTATATGTCATATGATGAGGTGGCTTTCCAGTGCCTGGTAGGAGCTGGTTCTTGGTCGTCTCCGGCATCATCCCCCATACCGTCGATGTCTTCGGAGTCATAGTCTAGCATATCGGTTAGATCGTCGACAGTGGCTACTAAGTGGATGGTGGGTGGGCTATGAATTTCTTCGTCGTCCGCATCCCAACCATCCTGACCGCAGTCCGGCCAGGGCTCTCCTGATAACGAGAGATACTTTAGCAAACTCAAGATGTCGCCAAAAGGTGAGTGTTGAAAGATGTCCGCCGCGGTGAACTCCATGATCGGCGCCCAATCGGATTCGATTGGAGGGGGCGCGGGAGGTTCGGAGTCCGGCGAGGAGTCCGGCACCTCAGAGTCACGAGCTTCATGAGGGACAAGGTCAGTGTTCGGCTCTATAACCGTAGAGGTTGCAGCCCCCGAGGCGGTGTCTAGCCACCCGTCCTCGATCTGCGTGTAACGCCCCGGATACAACTTTCCATATTCGTAACTCCAACTCTTGCCTTTTCCGGAGATGCGATATGATATTTCCTTCATGGTTGGGTTTTATCTGTTGTTTTGCATTTTGTTCTTGTTATGCATCTCATCTCATGTCATCATCTGCACTTCATCTGCATTTCATCTGCATGTTTTTCAAAACTTGCATCCGTTCGGGTTCTCCCTGTTCTCTCCGTTGTCCGTTCGGAGTTCAGACCACACTCGCACGCGCCCGCGGCACCTCCGAAATATTATTTTATAAGTGGCATAAAAATGTTCTCGGAATGGGTTGCAACCTGTCATGCGGTCTTATTATAGTGTAGACAGGCCGCCTCTCAAGTTTCATCGCATTCGGAGTCCGTTTGACTGCCCAACCGTTTTATTTATAACCGCGATATAGTCGGTTTAATCATCGGACGTTTCGGTCTCCGAAACTGCTGCCGGGCCTCTCTCTCTCTTCTCTCCCGCAGCCCATGGCCTCTCTGCACAGCCACCAACCCCTTTGCGCGCGTCCGAAACTTCCCCGAACCCGAACCGCACGGTCACGACCGATGGGTCCGGATCATCACCAAACATCTCTAAATCATCATCGGTTTCTCTTTTGGACTCCCTAGCTATTTTATTCGTGACCGTCCGATTATGATCGGAGGAACCTAACCGCCCTAAACTGTTTTCATCTGCAGCCTAACCCTAGCCCTAACATGTCCCATCCACCTATTCCCTGTCGCCGCCACCCTCTTCCTCGGGATTCCCCGATCCAATCCATCCATTCCACGCAGCCGATCCGACCACGCCCCTTGTTTTCAGCGATGCCTCCACCTTCCAATCCTTCGATCCACCCAACCAGAGCCCTCCCATGGCTCCCTTCGTTTCCTCCCTCCTCCTGGCCGAGGAACCAGCTTCCTTGCGCTCGTGCCCAAGGCCTCGTCTCTTCCTCCTCTGCTCGACGCCTACCGTCCCTGCCATGGACTTGGAGCTTGCCTCCTCGCGCCCATGCCCGCCTGATTCCGCAGCAACCTCGCCGGAGACCAGCGCCTCCTCTGCTCCGTCCCGCGCACACGAGCCCAACGGGAGAGGAGCTCCTCACCAGCGTGCTCCTCACCCACGCCCGCGCCCGCAACCAGGCACCCGAGGCCGAGCCTCCTGCCTCGTCCGTGCGTCCGCGCCGGCGACCACCAGGACCGCGTCGCCCTCTCCTTCACTTTCTTCCTCCCTTCCCTCTCTCGCGCAGCATGCTCCCTCTCATCTCTCCCGTGTCTTTGCAGGAAACCGCCATGGCCGCCCCGAGCTCCGTCCGCGCCGGTGTTGCCCGGATCCGGCGCCGGCCAGCCGGATCCGCCCCGTCTCCACTTCGTCGGCCTTCCCTGCAGCCGCTACCGCTCGAGACCGCTGTGCGCCGAGCCCCCACTGCTGCTGCGCCGTTGACCCCGTCCTCGCCGCGCCCCTACTTCCCTGCATCGGTCACGTTAACCGCAGCCTCGATCCGAGCCAGCCTCCTCGTGCCCGTGTGGGCCTCATCCCGCAGCCGGCACATCGCAACTCCCAGCCGGCCTCCCTCTGCTTCCAAACCGGGCCAAAGCCCACTGGGTGAGGCCACACCCCAGCGCCCCTCCTCTATTTTTTTCCTCCTGTCGGGTCAGCTAGTTTCAGCCTGTTTTGTTTTTTCCCTTCTGCTGCGATTTTAACTTTATCCGAGGATTTACAGTTTTACAGAATAGTCCCCCTAGATCATGCATTTAATATCTCACAAACTGTGCATCGGTTTAAAATGTTTTATATATGTAAAATGCTCAGAAAATTGTGTAGATTAATAATATGTCATTTTCATCCCATGTTAAAAATTTTAACATGTTGTTTGTGTTTATTTTGCAATATGCCATGCTAAAATGCTTTAATTCATAACTAAATAACCGTAGCTCGGTTTTAAATAAACTTTATATGTAAATGGGGTGGAAAAATGCCTAGTTTAACATGGTCCACTTTATGTTGCTGTTTAACAACATTAAAATTGTGTTAGGGCAGAACAGTACCGAATCCATAATTTGCATATGGGGATTTTCCGAACTTGTTGTTTGTTGTTCCGGCCTCATTTAAACTTGTCTAGATAGGTAGTTTTTCATATGCTTCACCCCTTGCCATGTTTAACAACATTTAACATGGTTGTGTACCTAAACGAGAGCGAACTAAATAACTCAAATGTGGTGTTTCGTCAATATGCAACTTGTTGCATATTGAGCTCACTTAATTTGTAGTGATGTTTGTTGCACTTTGCCATGCCATGCCTCATTAACCGGACATGCATCATACTTGATTGGGCATCATGCCATGTTTATGCTTGTGCATTTACCATGTTGTTTGTTTCTTCCCGGTGTTGCTTCTTAGTTCCGGTAACGTTGCGATTGTGAGGATTCGTTCGACTGCTCCCGTTCGTCTTCTTCATGGACTCGTTCTTCTTCCTAGAGGGATTTCAGGCAAGATGACCACTACCCTGGATCTCACTACTATCATTGCTATGCTAGTTGCTTCGTTCTATCTTATGCTGCGTTACCTATCTTTTGCTCATCAAGCCTCCCATATTGCCATGAACCTCTAACCTTTGACACCCTTCCTAGCAAACCGTTGTTTGGCTATGTTACCGCTTTGCTTAGCCCCACTTATAGCGTTGCTAGTTGCAGGTGAAGTTGAAGATTTCTCCATGGTGGACAGGATTTTGCTTGGGATATCACAATATCTCTTATATTATTAATGCATCTATATATTTGGTAAAGGGTGGAAGGCTCGGCCTTATGCCTGGTGTTTTGTTCCACTCTTGCCGCCCTAGTTTCCGTCATACCGGTGTTATGTTCCCGGATTTTGCGTTCCTTACGCGGTCGGGTGATTTATGGGACCCCCTTGATAGTTCGCTTTGAATAAAACTCCTCCAGCAAGGCCCAACATTGACTTTTACCATTTGCCTCACCACCACCTATATTTCCCTTGGGAGTAATTAACCCAAGGGTCATCTTTATTACAGCCCCCCGGGCCAGTGCTTGTCTAAGTGTTGGTCCAAACTAGAGCACCGTGCGGGGCCATTTCCTTGGCAACTTGGATTCATCGGTTTCCTGTACGCTTCGCTTATCCGGTGTTGCCCTGAGAACGAGATATGTGCAGCTCCTATCGGAATTGTCGGCGCATCGGGCGGTCTTGCTGGTCTTGTTTTACCATTGTCGAAATGTCTTGTAAACCGGGATTCCGAGTCTGATCGGGTCTTCCTGGGAGAAGGTCTATTCCTTCGTTGATCGCGAGAGCTTGTCATGGGCTAAGTTGGGACACCTCTGCAGGGTATAATCTTTCGAAAGCCGTGCCTACGGTTATAGGCAGATGGGAATTTGTTAATGTCCGGTTGTAGATAACTTGACACCAGATCCGAATTAAAATGCATCAACCGCGTGTGTAGCCGTGATGGTCTCTTCTCGGCGGAGTCCGGGAAGTGAACACGGTTTCTGGGTTATGTTTGACGTAAGTAGGAGTTCAGGATCACTTCTTGATCATTGCTAGTTTCACGACCATTCTGCTTGTTTCTCTTCTCTCTCTCATTTGCGTATGTTAGCCACCATATATGCTTAGTCGCTGCTGCAGCCTCACCACTTTACCCCTTCCTTTCCCTTTAAGCTTTGCTAGTCATGATACCCATGGTAATGGGATTGCTGAGTCCTCGTTGCTCACAGATTACTACAACAATAGTTGCAGGTACAGGTTATGCGATGATCATGACGCGAGAGCGGTGCTTGCTTGCTTTGAGTTCTTCTTCTGCTTCTTCTTTGATCAGGGGATAGGTTCCAGGTTGGCAGCCTGGGCTAGCAGGGTGGATGTCGTTTGAGTTTTTGTTTGTGATTCATCCGTAGTCGGATGATGCTCTGATGTATTGTGATGTTGTATTCGAGTGGCATTGTATGTCTTATGTATGTATCCCCATCTATTATGTAATGTTGATGTAATGATATCCACGTTGCAAAAGCATTTCAATATGCGGGTCTATCCTTGGTGGGACCTTCGAGTTCCTTTTGGATAGGGTTGCATATTGGGCGTGACAAGTTGGTAATCAGAGCCTCGACCGACCCTAGGAGCCCCCTTGATTGTTGGCCATTGTTGAGTCTAGAAGAAAAACTATTTTGAGTCTTAGGATTATATATATCGGAGAGTAGGATTCTTTTTACTCCTCAGCCCCCTTCGTCGCTCTGGTGAGGACTCTTGACGTAGATGTTTTGTCTTTCCTCTCCTCAAATTTCACTAAAAAAAATTTAGGATCACGCGGGTATCTTGGAATCATTCCGATGGTTTTGTGACGAGAACATTGTTCTTGGTGCCTCCTGTCTATTTATGTGGCTTTGACCCGGGGAGTTGAGCTCCGAGGTGTTGTCGTCACAATTTTATCATTGCAGTTCTGGAATACCTGAGTTTTGCCGACATCGAAAATCTCTTTTATGCAGTTGTTGGTGAGATAACCTCGACGTCACCCAGTATTGGGGAGTTCGGGAGTATTGCCATAACTCGTATAACGGATGCTTTTCGAAGGTTGAGGTACACGATTTCCGAAGGTTTCTTGGTTATGTGTTGACGGATGGATACAGCTAGATGTAGGTATTGTTAGTTTGGGTGAGATATATTGCTTCCCCTGTATCCCCAACACCAGATTGCATAACTAGAAAGTTTCGGGAGTTTTATAGGTGGGAATTCAAGTAGCTCCTAGAATATCTTTCCGACAGATGCATGATATGGGATTGGGTAAATCTCTATCATATGTATTTGTTCTGGCTTATTTCTGCAAGCCAATCCTTTGTTTTGTTTTGAGTTGTGGTATTCGAGTTGCTTCAAAGTCAAGTGTTGAATCCATACCTTTCCTAAATGGTGTTCTCATATTTCTATGGGAGTACTAATCCTTCTTGATCACTGAGGTTGTCATGTCAACTCTTTTCCAACCGGTGTGTTTCTCTTCAAGTGGATGCGATCATTTCAACATCCGCAAGATCAATTCTAAGTTTTCTCAACGGTGTTTGTTTCATCCATCCCAAGTTGCCTTTGCTTTCCCACCCTCCCACCCTTTTCTTCAAGGACTCAGATTTTTTTAATCAAGTATCCATTTATTCATGTGAAGTCACTTCACTCTTCTCAGTCTATGTTCTAATCCGGTGATCCCTCGTGAAGATGCTCACGAGCTTCAAGTTCATCGTCCTTCATTGTTGTTTCTTCTCTGGTGGATTAATTCAAGCTTTCAGTGTTGATCATATTCTTTTCCTCATTTCAAATGCTATCCCATGCCGGTGCACCTCTTAATCTTTCACTTCTCGCTATTCATTTGTTCTGGAGTGCTGAAGATATCTTGGAAGACTTGTGTTTCCATTCCCAATCCATTCAAGATATTTGGAGATTGTTATCTCATTCAAGTCATTTAATTCAAACGGTGCAATCCACCCCCCCCCCTTTCAATCAATTGTTCAACGATGTTTCTTTCGAGTGGGCCCTAACCCACAGGTCTTTTCCCAGGATCTTACCTGACTCTTCTAATTTTCCCGGAGCCATTCTTAAATTCTTTTCAAGTGTGACGTAAGAATGAATTACCATTAGTCATATGTCTTTCTCCAAGATCTTTCAAATTCTCTTCATCGTTGGCTCAACCCCCTTCGCTTTTCATTCTCCGGGAGTATCTCAACAATTCATGGTGGTGTTTCTCCTCATCTTTCTCAACATTTGTAGACCGAAGAAGGATTTCTCTTAAATCTTGGTCCGTTCTCTTGAAGATTCATAGTTCTAGCTTATGTCATCCTCTCATAATTGTTTTCGATTGTGAGAATTCTTTTCATCCATCTGGAGCAATTCAAGAGTCTTTTCAGATTGATTCTCTGTAGCCCATCATCTCAGAATTATTCATTCAAGCTTTCAGCTCTCGTTCTCCAAATCTATCCGGTGCATCATTCAAGTATCCTCTAATCAGTTCATGTTCTCTTTGTTGTCATGTATCTAAATCCCCTCAAGTCTATTCATTCGTTTTCCAATTCTTCCCGGTGAATTGTGCCTTTGCTAATCTCATTTTCAATTCTTATGGTGGTTCGTTCAAGATTTCACTTCCTTTGTTATCATATCAATTCATTCGTTGTTTCCAATCCCACCGGTGGTTCCATCAAGACCTTCTCAAGTTTGCGCTATATCCCTCTTAATCCTTTCTACGAGAATAAGTAGTATGCCAAATCCGTTGCTTGTCATCAATTAAATTTGAAGAAGGATAAGCATACAATAAATCTTATTCTTATTTCCTCGAGGTGATTCAATTCTTTTCTTCCGAAGATTGTTTATGATGAAGTAATTCTCGGTTCTAGTGTTCATCTTTTCTTTCCGGAGTTCCAAGTTTCTCGGTTATATCATCGCAAAGCTCCATCTAAATCATTGTAAGGCTTCACCTTGTGTTTCCAACTTCTCTTTCTTTCTATCATCCTTTCATTACCGGAGTTCTTCATGGAGGCGCTACATGATGGTTCATCAAGGATTCTTTTCATTCTTCAATTGTTCTTCAAGATTTCTCTCGAAGTTATGACCTGCCAAGCCATACTTCAAAATAAACATGGTGCTCAACACATGTTTTGTTTTGAGGAGTTCAAGTATTCTTCTTTTGCATTTCGAAGTGCAATTCCTTCTACCTTATCTCTTGAGGTGGTGTTATGTCATTCTTGACAATCTGAGTTCGTGTTTCATGATTCACATGTTGTCAAGAATGAGATATTTTAAAAACCATCATTTTTCTCTTCGATCATGAGGTATTTTAAATCCATCAATCTCTTTGTTGGAGTTATCTTGGGTTATATTTCACCTAAAGCCTTCCCTAAGGAATGTTGCTATTTGTGGTGCTTATCATTGATCCAAGCTTTATCCATATCCTTCTCGGTGAAAGTGGTTTTTCATCTCTTCATTGATCTCAAACAAGCAATTGTTTTTCGTTAGTGGCAGAATGTCATCCCATAGTCTTGCGATGTTTCCATAAGCCCACTACAAGCTTATTCTTTTCGTTGTTGGTTTTCCAACAACCCCGTTGTAACCATCTTGGAAGGATGCTTTCCAAGCTCATTTCTGGCAGAAGTTGGCATTTTCTTCTCCATTCTTTTTTTTCAATGATCTATCTTCTATTCTTTCTTCCGGAGGCATTGTGATGTTGCTCTTTTCACTCATCATCTCGTTTTGTCAAGATCATGTTCTTTTCGTGCTTATCCATTTAACCGGAGTGTTGTGTCATCTCTTCAAGTTCTTTCATCTTATCAAGTTTTGCCTCTCTTTTCAACCGGAGTGTTGTCTGAAATCTTTCTTACCCATTATGCCATTCTTTCAATAGTTTCGGAGGCAGTGTGTTGTTGATTTCATCAAGTATCATCCCATCTTCTCAAGTTCATGTTCAATTTCTTCCATTTACAGTCGGAGTGCTGTCAAAATTATATCATTCTTATTCATTCTTATCTCGTTTCAACCAGAATGGTTTCAATTCCTTCTTGTCCATTGTGCTCGTCATTCATGTCTTTGCAACCTTCAAGTTCTCGTAATATTACTTGTTCCTCTTTTCTAACAGACTGTTTGCAATCTTGGCCATCTCCGTTGTTTTGTTTCTTTCAATTGTTCAACCTCTCAAGGTTCGTGGTTTCACTCTTTGGTCGAAGAAGCAACTTAGTTTTACCGCTTATCTTCCTCTTCCTTTTCCCTCCGGTGCCATCCTAGATCTCGGGACGAGATCCTCTCGTAGTGGTGGAGTGTTGTAACGCCCCGGATACAACTTTCCATATTCTAACTCCAACTCTTGCCTTTTCCGGAGATGTGATATGATATTTCCTTCGTGGTTGGGTTTTATCTGTTGTTTTGCATTTTGTTCTTGTTATGCATCTCATCTCATGTCATCATCTGCACTTCATCTGCATTTCATCTACATGTTTTTCAAAACTTGCATCCATTTGGGTTCTCCCTGTTCTCTCCGTTGTCCGTTCGGAGTTCAGACCACACTCGCACGCGCCCGCGGCACCTCCGAAATATTATTTTATAAGTGGCATAAAAATGTTCTCGGAATGGGTTGCAACTTGTCATGCGGTCTTATTATAGTGTAGACAGGCCGCCTCTCAAGTTTCGTCGCATTCGGAGTCCGTTTGACTGCCCAACCATTTTATTTATAACCGCGATATAGTCGGTTTAATCGTCGGATGTTTCAGTCTCCGAAACTGCTGCCGGGCCTCTCTCTCTCTTCTCTCCCGCAGCCCATGGCCTCTCTGCACAGCCACCAACCCCTTTACGTGCGTCCGAAACTTCCCCGAACCCGAACCGCACGGTCACGACCGATGGGTCCGGATCATCACCAAACATCTCTAAATCATCATCGGTTTCTCTTTTGGACTCCCTAGCTATTTTATTCGTGACCGTCCGATTACGATCGGAGGGACCTAACCGTCCTAAACTGTTTTCATCTATTATAAATAACAGCCTAACCCTAGTCCTAACATGTCCCATCCACCTATTCCCTGCCGCCGCCACCGTCTTCCTCGGGATTCCCCGATCCAATCCATCCATTCCACGCAGCCGATTCGACCACGCCCCTTGTTTTCAGCGATGCCTCCACCTTCCAATCCTTCGATCCACCCAACCAGAGCCCTCCCATGGCTCCCTTCGTTTCCTCCCTCCTCCTGGCCGAGGAACCAGCTTCCTTGCGCTCGTGCCCAAGGCCTCGTCTCTTCCTCCTCTGCTCGACGCCTACCGTCCCCGCCATGGACTTGGAGCTTGCCTCCTCGCGCCCATGCCCGCCTGATTCCGCAGCAACCTCGCCGGAGACCAGCGCCTCCTCTGCTCTGTCCCGCGCACACGAGCCCAACGGGAGAGGAGCTCCTCACCAGCGTGCTCCTCACCCACGCCCGCGCCCGCAACCAGGCACCCGAGGCCGAGCCTCCTGCCTCGTCCGTGCGTCCGCGCTGGCGACCACCAGGACCGCGTCGCCCTCTCCTTCACTTTCTTCCTTCCTTGCCTCTCTCTCGCAGCATGCTCCCTCTCATCTCTCCCGTGTCTCTGCAAGAAAACGCCATGGCCGCCCCGAGCTCCGTCCGCGCCGTCATTGCCCGGATCCGGCGCCGGCCAGCCGGATCCGCCCCGTCTCCACTTCGCCGACCTTCCCTGTAGCCGCTGCCGCTCGAGACCGCTGTGCGCCGAGCCCCCACTGCTGTTGCGCCGTTGACCCCGTCCTCGCCGCACCCCTACTTCCTTGCATCGGTCACGTTGACCGTAGCCTCGATCCGAGCCAGCCTCCTCGTGCCCGTGTGGGCCTCATCCCGCAGCCGGCACAGCGCAACTCCCAGCCGGCCTCCCACTGCTTCCAAACCGGGTCGAAGCCCACTGGGTGAGGCCACACCCCAGCGCCCCTCGTCTATGTTTTCCTCCTGTCGGGCCAGCTAGTTTCAGACTGTTTTGTTTTTTCCCTGCTGCTGCGATTTTAACTTTATCCGAGGATTTACAGTTTTACAGAATAGTCCCCCTAGATCATGCATTTAATATCTCACAAACTGTGCATCGGTTTAAAATGTTTTATATATGTAAAATGCTCAAAAAATTGTGTAGATTAATAATATGTCATTTTCATCCCATGTTAAAATGTTTAACATGCTGTTTGTGTTTATTTTGCAATATGCCATGCTAAAATGCTTTAATTCATAACTAAATAATCATAGCTCGGTTTTAAATAAACTTTATATGTAAATGGGGTGGAAAAATGCCTAGTTTAACATGGTCCACTTTATGTTGCTGTTTAACAACATTAAAATTGTGTTTAGGGCAGAACAGTACCGAATCCATAATTTGCATATGGGGATTTTCCGGACTTGTTGTTTGTTGTTTCGGCCTCATTTAAACTTGTCTAGATAGGCAGTTTTTCATATGCTTCACCCCTTGCCATGTTTAACAACATTTAACATGGTTGTGTACCTAAACGAGAGCGAACTAAATAACTCAGATGTGGTGTTTCGTCAATATGCAACTCATTGCATATTGAGCTCCACTTAATTTGTAGTGATGTTTGTTGCACTTTGCCATGCCATGCCTCATTAACCGGACATGCATCATATTGATTGGGCATCATGCCATGTTTATGCTTGTGCATTTACCATGTTGTTTGTTTCTTTCCGGTGTTGCTTCTTAGTTCCGGCAACGTTGTGATTGTGAGGATTCGTTCGACTGCTCCCGTTCGTCTTCTTCATGGACACGTTCTTCTTCCTAGCGGGATTTCAGGCAAGATGACTGCTACCCTGGATCTCACTACTATCATTGCTATGCTAGTTGCTTCGTTCTATCGTTATGCTGCGTTACCTATCTTTTGCTCATCAAGCCTCCCATATTGCCATGAACCTCTAACCTTTGACACCCTTCCTAGCAAACCGTTGTTTGGCTATGTTACCACTTTGCTCAGCCCCTCTTATAGCGTTGCTAGTTGCAGTTGAAGTTGAAGATTTCTCCATGGTGGACAGGATTTTGGTTGGGATATCACAATATCTCTTATATTATTAATGCATCTATATATTTGGTAAAGGGTGGAAGGCTCGGCCTTATGCCTGGTGTTTTGTTCCACTCTTGCCGCCCTAGTTTCCGTCATACCGGTGTTATGTTCCCGGATTTTGCGTTCCTTACGCGGTCGGGTGATTTATGGGACCCCCTTGACAGTTCGCTTTGAATAAAACTCCTCCAGCAAGGCCCAACATTGACTTTTACCATTTGCCTCACCACCACCTATATTTCCCTTGGGAGTAATTAACCCAAGGGTCATCTTTATTACAGCCCCCCGGGGCCAGTGCTTGTCTAAGTGTTGGTCCAAACTAGAGCACCGTGCGAGACCATTTCCTTGGCAACTTGGATTCATCGGTTTCCTGTACGCTTCGCTTATCCGGTGTTGCCCTGAGAACGAGATATGTGCAGCTCCTATCGGGATTGTCGGCGCATCGGGCGGTCTTGCTGGTCTTGTTTTACCATTGTCGAAATGTCTTGTAAACCGGGATTTCGAGTCTGATCGGGTCTTCCTGGGAGAAGGTCTATTCCTTCGTTGATTGCGAGAGCTTGTCATGGGCTAAGTTGGGACACCCCTGTAGGGTATAATCTTTCGAAAGCCGTGCCTGCGGTTATAGGCAGATGGGAATTTGTTAATGTCCGGTTGTAGATAACTTGACACCAGATCCGAATTAAAACGCATCAACCGCGTGTGTAGCCGTGATGGTCTCTTCTCGGAGGAGTCCGGGAAGTGAACACAGTTTATGGGTTATGTTTGACGTAAGTAGGAGTTCAGGATCACTTCTTGATCATTGCTAGTTTCACGACCGTTCTGCTTGTTTCTCTTCTCGCTCTCATTTGCGTATGTTAGCCACCATATATGCTTAGTCGCTGCTGCAGCCTCACCACTTTACCCCTTCCTTTCCCTTTAAGCTTTGCTAGTCTTGATACCCATGGTAATGGGATTGCTGAGTCCTCGTGGCTCACAGATTACTACAACAATAGTTGCAGGTACAGGTTATGCGATGATCATGACGCGAGAGCGGTGCTTGCTTGCGTTGAGTTCTTCTTCTGCTTCTTCTTCGATCAGGGGATAGGTTCCAGGTCGGCAGCCTGGGCTAGCAGGGTGGATGTCGTTTGAGTTTCTGTTTGTGATTCATCCGTAGTCGGATGATGCTCTGATGTATTGTGATGTTGTATTCGAGTGGCATTGTATGCCTTATGTATGTATCCCCATCTATTATGTAATGTTGATGTAATGATATCCACCTTGCAAAAGCGTTTCAATATGCGGGTCTATCCTTGGTGGGACCTTCGAGTTCCTTTTGGATAGGGTCGCATATTGGGCGTGACACTGCGCAACCGGCTCCGAATTGAAGATTGGAGCGGACTCGAGTGCGGCCTCCAGGTACTGTCCGGCTGCGGAGCTAAATCATGCCCGTCGTGACAGTGCGGCGCGCTTGGCTGTGGCTCGAATCCATCGAAGATCAAATCCCCGCGATGTCAGCCGTGAAGTTCAAACTTCCAAAACTGACCTGACGGCCAGGGGCGTAGCTTTCGATCTGCTCCAGATGGCCAAGCGAATTGGCCCGCAGTGCAAAGCCGCCGAATATGAAGATCTGTCCGAGGAGGAAGGTCTCACCCTGGACTGCGTCGTTGTTGATGATCGAAGAAGCCATCGAGCCTATCGGTGACGACACAGAGGAACTCTCAATGAAAGCACCAATGTCAGTTTCAAAACCGGCGGATCTCGGGTAGGGGGTCCCGAACTGTGCGTCTAGGCGGATGGTAACAGGAGACAAGGGACACGATGTTTTACCCAGGTTCGGGCCCTCTTGATGGAGGTAAAACCCTACGTCCTGCTTGATTAATATTGATGATGTGTGTTACAAGAGTGGATCTACCACGAGATCAAGGAGGCTAAACCCTAGAAGCTAGCCTATGGTATGATTGTTGTTCGTCCTACAGACTAAAGCCATCCGGTTTATATAGACACCAGAGAGGGCTAGGGTTACATAGAGTCGGTTACAATGGTAGGAGATCTACATATCCGTATCGCCAAGCTTGCCTTCCACGCCAAGGAAAGTCCCATCCGGACACGGGACGAAGTCTTCAATCTTGTATCTTCATAGTCTTGGAGTCCGGCCGATGATGATAGTTCGGCTATCCGGACACCCCCTAGTCCAGGACTCCCTCACCAACCTTAACACAAGTATTTCTCAATTTCATAATTACCCAACTAGCATGACTCTAACATTTCCACCTTTATATCTCAAAACAAATATCAAGCATCAAATTGATCATAGTGTTTAATGCACTTTCTATGATAGTTTTTGTTATACCCAACTTGGATACCCATCATTCTAGGACCAATTTTATAACCATAGAAAATACCATGTTGTTCTAAAAGACTCTCAAAATAATATAAGTGAAGCATGCGAGATCAATAATTTCTACAAAATTAAGCCACCGCCGTGCTCTAAAGAGATAAGTGAAGCACTAGAGCAAAGATTGTCTAGCTCAAAAAATATAAGTTAAGCACATAGAGTATTCTAATAAATTCCAAATCATGTGTGTCTCTCCCAAAAGGTGTGTACAACAAGGATGATTATGGTATACTAAAAAGCAAAGACTCATATCATACAAGACGCTCCAAGCAAAACACATATCATGTGGCGAATAAAAATATAGCTCCAAGTAAAGGTGTCGTACGTTCGGTACTCGATCGGTTAGAGTGCGAAGAAGGTCAACTACATCAACCGCGTTAACAAACGCTTTCGCTTATGGTCTACAAGGGTACGTAGACACACTCTCCCCTCTCGTTGCTATGCATCTCCATGGATAGATCTTGTGTGTGTAGAATTTTTTTGTTTTCCATGCAATGTTTTCCAACAGAGGCATAACCAAGAGAATATTAGGGAATTTATTTGGGATTTTTAGAGCAATAAAAATAGGGGTTGCTTTGAAGCAGATTGTGAAAATATTCATTTTCAGAGAAAAAATGAATATTATGCCATTTAAGCGGAACCCACTCGCCAGGGCCGATGTGGCAGAAAAGTCAATGCTATTTATCTTGACAGTTATTGGAGGTGGGACCCACAAGTTAGCATCAACCTTCTTCTTTCTCCCCCTCTCTTTCTCTCTGGCATTTGAACAAGCACCTTATGTGCATTAGGCAGGGCAGCCGGCCGCGGTGGCAAACACTGGCACCACACAACACCACCAGGACGTCCATCTCCAAGGCATTGAAGGAGTTTTTTTTTTTGAAAGGAAGGCATTGAAGGAGTTGACCATGAGATCTTTGGCTTGGGCGAGCACGTGGCCGTTGGCGATGAAATATGCTGGGTGAATAGGTGCTCTAGGTCGTGCAGCTCCTATGCGAGGGAGGTCGTGGGGGCTGTAGATGACCGGGGGGCATCACCACTATGGTGGTGAATGCGACGTGACAGGGAAGGCCGAGGCCCCTGGCCACAAAGGCCAGGGTGCCAATGGCCCCTGACGCACCCCTGAACCTGGGCAGCACCACGTCGTTGTCCGCACCACAACACCTGTACATGTGGAAGGGGAGTGACACGTCGGGTGCGGGTGTTGGTCCAATGAAATGGGCTTCTAGGAGTCCAATGCGGAGCACGAGATGGGTGTCGGGCTAGAGGGCGACATGGAGACGTGGGTGGCCATGGAATGTCAGAGGGTGGTCCAGTTACGGCGGTTGTGGTGGAACTTCCGCGGCAGCCACACCTTCATCCTAGACGGCAGCGCGGATGGACATGACGTGGCACCTCCACGGCTAGCCCTTCATGCGCTCGACCCGTTCGCCTCTTCATCCAGCGTTGTCTTCATGTGACACATGCGTCGGAGGTGAGGTTGTGGATGGACGATGATGGCGCCGTCAGCAATGGCGACAAGGAGCGGGAACATGCCGCCATCAATGAGAAGGTGACAAAGCACAAGAGGTCAACTCCTTCGATGCCTTCGAGTTGGTGGCTCATGGTTCTCCTTGGGCAAGGGCGGCACCTGGGGCTCGAGGTCACTTTCGACCTGTACGGCGACGGCGCCGCCAATCAGGGGCAGCTCAACATGGCCGCGCTCTAGAAGTTGTCCGTCATACTCGTCTGCCAGAGCCATCAAGGGGCACACAAGGTGCTTGTTCATATGCCAGAGAGAAAGAGAGGAGGAGGAGGAGGAAGAAGAAGAAGAAGGTTGATTTTAACGTGTGGGTCCCACCTATAATATTAGTCAAAATAAACAACATTGAATTTTCTGCCACATCAGCCCTGGCGAGTGGGTCCTACTTGTCATAATTATGTTTAAATCCTCTAAAACGGCCATCAAATGAATGTTGTAGTTTTTGGGGACGAATACGAAAAAGTGGTAGTTTTCGGTCAAAATTTTGAAAGGTGTAGTTATGTGGGACGCCAACCCCAAAAGCGGTAGTTTTTTGTCGAATGGTCTATCAATGGACCTAACTCAAAGACTACTTCATGATGATTGTGATGAATCATTCTCATTTGTGAAGCTCATATTCCATTTCTCTACAACCATGGTCGTATATTTGTGTAATATGGACATGATCGGGCTTTAGCCTGTCTGATAGGTCATGCAAATTAATCTGCAATTTATCATTCTGGAGAACCACAATATGGTTGTAGTGACTACTTTGAAGGACCGGGACTTAAATTCTTCCTAAATATGCATGTTTTTCTAGTAATATCATATCTACAAGGAACCAATTTTGGGACTGTCGGGATCAGAAAATAGTGCAAACTTGTAATAGACATGCTCATTTGTCAGCTGCTTTAACTAGGGGATTGATATTTTAGTGTTTGGCAGGGGAGTGACCCTCTAGTTTTGCTTGATTCTATGGTCGAGTTACAGGTGATATTGATTAGTATGTGATTGTAGGTGACACTAAAAAGTATATACTCCAGTTTATTCACTAGCTCATTGAGGCCCAAGATAGGATAAGTAGTATGTATAATGGATGCGCCTAAACGGGCTATATGCTTAGTGGTGGTCTGATGTTGCCCTTTTTCCGCTGCAAATTTGGAACATTGTGTTCAGCTTTTGTCATGTCCAATTGAGGAGCTAATGCTGCCATGTTATCACTAAAACTGGAGGACCATTTTCCGTTTTAGTCATGCTCAATAACCTAGCAGATGCCAACAATTTTTTTGTCATAATGGAGCACTCGGGAGCATTGCTTCCATCCTATAACATGGCGTGTTTTGATGTCAGTTGCAATTTCTACCATGTTATTCTTGCACGATGCATTGCAGCTATTTCTAAACTCAGTTAAGAGGGTGGAACCTAAAGATCATTTCACATTTCACAATATCATGCCGATAAGAATGATCTTGTAGACCCGCACTTGAATCTTCTATAGGAACTCTGAGAAACATGTAAGCCATTTTGTATGCGATAACAAATTTAACCTTCTCCATGGCACCAAAAACTAGAAATAACTCTCCAACTAACAAAAACTACTCCAATAGTCGAAATCGAAACTATATTATGTTGTGGTAATATAGCCATCGGCAACGTGGATTCCCATCATTTAATGGACAAACTTTGCTTATATATCAATAATTTTGATGCGTGTTGGTGGAGTGTTTCCCATGTTACCCCACAACTAAAGGTCAAGATGTTTCGCCTAGTGCATCACGTCCCGTCACAGGCATGCAAGTGGCGAGAGTAACGGTACTGGTATGTCCTACATAGACGCAGGTCACGTCAGGGGTAGGCCTAAGGCAGTGGGAACCGCCAGGACTGCGCTACGCACCTAGCGGGCACACACATTGAGGCTCGCTCAATGTACTGACGACATCATCGCTAGTGCCACAAGTAATGCGGGAGGAACTCTGTATAGACGCCACCGCTAGAGTTGCGAAAGTTTACTTGATGGAGAACTAGCGAAGTGCCACACGGATTGTGTTCCAGACATATTCCCGAGGGGTGAGACTAAGTACCCTTGTTGTATGTTGTAGCCTGAAAGTTAAACTAGTAATCACCTACCCTATCCCCATTTTTCAATAAATAGAGGAGATCACCCTCCATTCAAAGGGTTTTCAAACATATGAGAGCTTGACATATGTGTTGGTCCCTCCATGAATATTAGGTATGTCGGCATGAGAACGAGAGTCTCCGCCTCAAGTCAAGTTTCTTGTACATCTCGCGTAGGTATTTGTATCTGTATGAGGGTGCCTAAAGTTTATTTTCTAGACCCGTGTGTTGTACGTGCAAGCTTACTAGTTGGAAAAGGTGAAAAAACTGAGCGCTTTTGAGGCCTATGGCCTCCTGCGGGCTGGGCGGGCCCAGTCTGGCGCTCGCTTCATGCGAGGTAGCTATATGTCTCGCTAGGCGCGCCCTGCAGTGACGACTGGAGCTCCTATTTAGGGTGGTGCACGTTGGCGAAAGAGCCAACACGCACCCTCCCTTCCCCAGCGCGCCACTTTGGGGCAGCCGATCTGCGAGGCTAGATGCTCCCCGCTTAATTTTTTTTCATTTGTCCCTTTTTCTTTTTTATTTTCTGTGTTTTTTTTTCTTCTTTAAAATAATTCGGGATTAGAAAAATGTTCCAAAATTTTAGAAAAACATGAATTTTGAAAACAATGTACAAGAAATCATAAAATCTTCACAAATTCAAAAAATGTCCGTGTTTTAAAATAAATATTCACATACTCAAAATTATTCATGAGTTTCAAAAAAGGTTTGCAAATTTTTTAAAACAGTTCGCGAACTGGAAAAATATTCACGAATTTGTAAAAATATGTTTGCATATTCAAAAATTTTCACAAAAAAATGTTCGCATATTCAAATAATGTTCACAAAACTATTTTTTTAGAAATGTTCACAAAACTAAAAAATATTTCTGAATTTTAAAAAATCGTTACAATTTTTTTAAATAAATCATTGATTCAAACATGTTCTCCTGTTTAAAAAATTATTCACGAGTTTCAAAAAAAAGTGGCCAGTTGACCCGCGTCAAATAGGATACCCGCAGGGGACCCATGTCATTTAGAGGCGTGACACATGCAGGGTGTTTCCTATTCAGCGCCACATGCGCCGGTTACATGTGTTTTTGCAAACGGGCGCCTGCAGCGCACTCCCTCAAACGGTGTGCAGCAAGGAATCGCAGTACGTTCTCAGCGCACCACGCCAACCACTTGGCCAAAAGCAAGCTCATCTATGGTTAGTTCTTGCGTTCGTTTTACTCTTTCTCCAGTTCGCATTTATTTTTATTTTCTGCTTTCTTCTTTTATTTTCCTATTTATTTCTTTTCCTGAAATGCAAGATTGTTAATCGATGGACTTTTTCTTCAAAATGAATGATAGTTTTTTCTTCAAAGATGCATGAACTTTTTTTCCAAATTGATGAACTTTTCTCAAAATTTGTGAACTTTTTTAAACATTCAATGAACTTTTTTCGAAAATTCATGAACTTTTTTTTAAAATTGTTTTTAAAATTTAGTGAACTTTTTCCAATTTTGATGAACTTTTTCTAAAATCGATGAACTTTTTTTCTAATTCGATGAACTTTTTTCAACACACGATCATTTTTCAAATTTGATGAATTGTTTTTCAAGTTGATGAACTTTTCTTGGAAATTGATGAACTTTTTTCAAAATCTATGAACCTTTTCAAATTCATTATTTTTTGGGTCAAATAATTCAGAAATATACATCAATGCAATAAAATAGCACGGCGGCATTGTTACTATGTAATTGGCGCTGTTATCTATCATTAATGGCAGGTAGCTTGAGTGGTCAGTAGAACACTCACGTTAGTGCAACTGTGCAAGTTCAAAACCTGGAGAGAGCTTTTATTTTTCTGACTTTTTTACGATATATGATTTCCGGTGTTGTGAGCTTTTCGTGGGCTGGCCCAATTGGGCGCTGTAGTAGGGAGGACTTCTGGCGCCTGTAGCGCCCAATAGGAGCACCCTGCAGGCAGACCGGCATTTCCTATTTGGCGCCACAGGCGCCAGTTAACATGCATTTTGTTAACTGGCGCCTGTGGCGTCCGTAAATGGGACGGTTTTTTTTTTTGAAAATTCTATGAACTTTTTTGAATACTGATGAACTTTTTCAAAATTTAATGAACATTTGTCTTGAAAATGGATGGACTTTTTTTTTATTTATGAACTTTTTTTCAGTTCCATGAACTTTTTCTAAAAATACAAGATCTTTTTTCCAATTCCTATGAATTTTTTTCAATTTTAATGAACTTTTGCTAAATTGGATGAACTTTTGTCAATTTGAATGAACTTTTTTTTCAAATTGATGAACTTTTTTAAAATATATAAACGTATTTTTTCAAATGGATAAACCTTTTTTTAAATGTGTAAACCTTTCTTGAATTCACATTTTTTTTTTCGTAAAAAAAGAACTGGGGGCAGCATGCTAGTGGGTCGGCCCATGCTAGCAGCGCTGCAGGCGTCGGATCGTTAATGTACGCCTGCAGCGGAATTTCCTATTTGATGCTCTCTGCGTCAAACTGCAGCGACGCGATGGGCCGGCCCACTTTCGTGTACACAGTGCAACTACTCCAGCCGGTTTTGGGAACCTTGTAGAAGGTTCCCTGAACCGATTTTTTGTCTCTTTTACCGGTTTTTCGGTTTCTTTTTTTATTTTTCTGTTTCTTTTTCTTTTTCTTCTTTCTTTTTCCTCTTTTTTTGTTTACTCTTTCTTTTTCATTTTTTACAATTTTTCTTTTTCAATGTTATTTTATCTTTTTAAACAAAGTTCACGTTCGAAAATAGTTCTTGCTTTTAAAATACATTCGAAATTTGAAAAAATGGTCATTTTCAAAAATTATTCATAAATTCAAAAAATGTTCAAGATTTTCAAAAAAATTTCTCATTTTCCAAAATTGTTGCTAATGCTTATCTTCAAAATTTTCACAACTTCGCAAAAACTGTTTGTGTGTTAATTGTTTTTCCCATTTTCAAAATTTGTTTGCAAACAGCAAAACATGTTCATGTTTTATTTTTTTGGAGTTTTAAAAAATGTCTCAATTTCATAAATTGTTCACAACTTTTACAAAATGTTCATGTTTTCTAAAAAAATTCAACAGTTTCAAAATATGTTCGCATGTCCAAATTTTGTTTTGGAATTTGGAAAAGGTTCCCGTTTTCAAGAAATTTTCATGATTTTCTAAATAATTTCTATTTTTAAAGAACTATTTTTTAAAATCTGTTCAGAAATTTGGAAACGGTTGCGTCTCCAAATTTTGTTTTGGAATTTTTCCTGTTTTTTTTCCTGGAGTTTCAATTGTCTCAGTTTCGTAAATTGTTCACAAGTTTTAAAAAATGGTCGTGTTTTTAAATTTTGTTCAGGAGTTTCAAATTATGTTCGCGTCTCCAAATTTTGTTTTGGAATTTGGAAAAATGTTCCACTTTCATTAAATCTTCATGTTTTCTACTTTTTTTTTCTTTTTTTATGTATTTTTTAAAAATTTGTTCAGAAAGTTGGAAAGTGTGGCGTCTCCAGATTTAATTTTGGAACTTTTTATTTTTTATTTTTTTGGAGTTTCAAAGATTTTCTCAGTTTCATAAATTGTTCACAAGTTTAAAAAAAATCATGTTTTCAAATATTAATTTTTTGCACCACAGTGCAGGGGGAGGTCCTATACGACGCATTATGCATCAACTAGCTGGGGGTTCGCACAGGGGAGTTCGGATCTAGGCTTAGTGGGCCGCGATGCGCTGATTTCTCTGCTTCTTTGTTTGGCACGCGTTCTTTGGCGCATGTTTCTCTGTTTCTCACGTTCTTTGAAAACTTTTTTGTGATGTTTCTCTGCTTTTGCTATTTTCCATTTCTTTGTTGTTTTTGTGTGTTTCAACTATTTGTTAAATTGTTGTAAAGAAGATTTCTAACAAGACCAGACACAAAGACAAGGAACATACAACAGAAGATTTTTGTTGTTTTAGCTGCTTGTTAAAACAGTTGAAAATCCAAGAAAAGTATGAGTATAGAAGCATGTTTGAGCTTCTTTACAAACTTATTCTGCAGCCTTAGACCTTCTTTACAACTGAAAGTAATGCCACAACTATCATTGGGGAACCAGCAGAACAGTTTCATTGGGAAACCTTCTTTATAACTGATAAAGAAACAACAGAAGAGTTCCCTCACGGTACTATTCCTTTGAGTTGGAAATTGTTGCATTGGGACCCTTGATAATAAAAAGGGAAATATGTTAGTTGGTACAGCGAAGTAAATTGGATGTTGCACCGATGGGATGTGTATAAAGTTACTTAACATGTGCTCATATGTGGGTTCAAAATGATTACCTTGAAATCTTTATTTGAACATGCGGAAACCCTATTGAAGCAGAAATAATTTGAAATTAATTACAACCTACGCACCAACGAAAACAAGTGTCTACCAGAGAAATTATGGTCCGTTGTACTTGCGTTTAATAGAAGTAGGGATTTTAATACATGTCTCTGCAGGAAAGAAGTTACAAATTGTAGTTGAATTTCATTGTCCTTGCAAGTGACAATCTCGAAAAGCAATTTCTCACGTAGACCTTGTAGATCATCCTTCAAAAATTTAGGAAAGTTGCAGTTCAATTTATGTTATGTTCCAAAGAATCAGAAAAATGGAATGGAACTGTTTTTGTTGGAGAAATTGGGGTGGGGGTAGGGGGGTACTTACATTAGAGAAACCCTAGATTCTGAGACCTTTGTAGTTTCTAAGATACTAAAGAAATAAAATTCCTGAGTCACACCTGTACAAAAAAAGAAAGACATGGAAATTCCAGTCAATTCAAAACACTTTCTATCTTTTATTGAGAGTATAGAACAAAGAAGTTGTTCATCACTCATATAAAAGCACATTGGAGAGTTCCAAAAAGATAGAGAAGGCACCTAAAATTGACCTTCAGAGCTGGTACAAATCTCGACTCAAAATTTCCTATGTTAAAAGTAGTATTTCGGTATGTAGCAGCAAACAAAGGCTTGAAGTTGTAGATCACAACACTAATTGTAGGCAGAAATGCATCTCCAGTTTAGTACGGGTTCATGATGTCAAAAAAAATCCGCTCTAAAGAAACATTTTCCAAGGAAAATTATTCAAGTGTTATTCAAGGAACATAATTCAAATATTTAGGGAACATTATTCTATGAACAATTTCCAAGGAACATTATTTAGGAAACATTATTGAAAGGGGCATAATTTAGGGATCAAATATTGAAGGAACAATTTTGTAGGGAACATTATTGGCGGAACAGTATTTAAGTAACTATTTCCAAGGAACATTATTTAGGAAACAAATATTAAAGGAATGATTTTGTAGGGAACATTATTGGAGGCATAATAAAATTGAGTGAAAAACTTTATTAAAGGAACATTTTTGAAGAAACATTATTTATATACCGAATATTGAAAGAACAATTTTGTAGGGAACATTATAAAAGGAACAATTTGAAGTGAACATTACAGGAATTAGGGAAACATTTTTCAAGTATCATTATTTAGCTAACACTAGTTGAACAAAGGGTCCGAAATATTGAACAAACATTATTCAAAGGAACATTTCGAAATGAATAATATTAGGGGACATTATTCAAGTATTTAGGGGACATTATTTATGCAACAGTTTCGAAGGAACATTATTTATGAAACAAAAAAAATCAAAGGAACAATTTTGTAAGGAACATTATTGGTGAAACACTATTGGCGGAACAATATTTAGGGATAAAAAAATATTGAGCGGAAAACTTTATCGAAGGAATAGTTCCAAGTGAACATTATTAGGGGACATAATCAAGTATTTAGGGAACATTATTCGGTGAACAATTTCCAGGGAACATTATTTAGGAAATGTTATTGAAAGGAGCATAATTTAGGGATCAAATATTGAAGGAACAATTTTGTAGGGAACATTATTGGCAGAACATTATTTAGGGAACTATTTCCAAGGAACATTATTCAAGTGTTATTCAAGGAACATAATTCAAGTATTTAGGGAACGTTATTCGATGAACAATTTCCAAGGAACATTATTTAGGAAACATATTGAAAGGGACATAATTTAGGGATCAAATATTGAAGGAACAATTTTGTAGGGAACGTTATTGGCGGAACATTTTCCAAGGAACACTATTGAAGGAACATTTCGAAGTGAACATTATTATGGGACATAATTCAAGTATGTAGAGAAACATTTTCCAAGGAACATTATTCAAGTGTTATTCAAGAAACATGATTCAAGTATTTAGAATCACTGATAGTTGTGCTATTCGCAGAAGAAAGCATGATAATGAAAACACTAAATACATTAGCATTGAAAAAAGGTCAACAAACTATATCAATGACAGTAAAAAGATCAAACGACTATGTTAGTACTTAAAAGGGATTGCTAGACAAGTTCTGCTTTTGTGTGTGTGCCCAAACGAATAATTGCTAAGCAACACAAAGGACAAGAACACCATGAATAATCATGTTATGATAATACTTGCAAGGAACAGAAGTATGGTAGATGAATGACACCATACTACAAAAACATTGTTAACTAACTATGTCCGCCCAAAACACTGCAATTAACAACAAAATTTGTATCTGTATAATTTCACAAATATAGTGTGAAAAAATTGGTAGTACTACTCCTAGAACAACAGAGGAAATTACCTAAAACACCAGAACACTCTACTGTGCAAGCAAAGGACTATATAGAGCATCAAATGCAAATTAAAGAAAACTTTTCAACATTAAAAAAACAAAGTCATGCGGGTAGGATGCAACACACGCATCGTTTATTAATACAAACATGTGAATAAATTCATGGCTTAACATTTACAAAACTACTCTAGCCTATAATATGGACAAGCGACCTAAATGTTAATAGATGCATGCTTACCAACGGCTGAATAGAAGAAAACCTAATACATGCTAACAAGTCTCCAGAACTAATCCAGGTTGCTGCTACAAAATTCATAAAATAAACATAACATTTATAAAACATAGAAAAACTTCTATGTCAACCTACACAAATCACCCTATCATCATCAAGAAACAAAAATAGAAATCCCACGGCCAAGTGCCAGAACACACAACCTCCTAACAACAACATGTTGAATCATACCCTTGAATCCGAAATCTCTGAGCACAACCCCTTGTCTAATATCAGAAACATCCAAATCAAATAAAAAAACGCTCCACATGACATTATGCACGGATTCAAGAGTACATATGTTCAGTTGAGTTCATATTTCAGTCTATGTATGTCCCTACCGCTGCTTGTCCACGGGTCCGGCCATACGCGGTAGTAGCCCTCGAGCCTCATGTCTGCGCCTACCCTCCTGTGCAGGATGGACTGCAGAAGAACAAACGCAACACATTCAAAAATCAGAAACAAATTCAGAAAGTGGACATAATTCAGACCAAAACATGAGACAGGTTACAGAGTATGAAAAGAAAGCTGGCCTGGTTGCGCAGTTCATCACACAAGCATCATCATTCATCACGGCATGTCATGTGCATGTCGGATGGGATCTGAATTCAGCTTGCTACTTACATGCCTCATTTCAGAACTTTCTTTGTGAGAGAATTCAGTATTGTATAGTACGTAGAGACTTTTTTTAGGGAACAAGACTTGCTACCTTCCAAAGCGGCAATCAAGCTCGGAATGCTTCTGATTTACAATCCAAATGAGCTCCACTCCCCCCGTCGCCGCCGCCTCCGCCCGTCGCACCTGCCGCTGGCAAAGGGGTGAACACAGCCAGATGGGAGTGTCGGTGCAAGTGGCGCCGCAGAGCGACACGTACGGGGATGGACCTTGTCGACGCCGAGCAAGGTCCATAACAGGGGAATTTGGGCGTGTTTACCTTGTCGACGCCGAGCTTGATGAAGCTTGATGGGGACCTAGACGAGCTGACCTTGACGGAACCCTACACGACGCCGACCTTGTCGGAACCCTAGACGACGCCGACGCCGACGCCGACGCCGGAGATACCGACGACCTAAAATAAAGATCCAATGCGACGAAGTCAGGCAGATCTGATGCAGTGGCGTGGATGAAAAGGAAGCACAAAGACCCGACGACTCATTACGAGGGCAGCGGTCTCTTGCTGGAGTAGGATTCCTGAGGAAGAAAGCAGGTGAAAAAGCGGCCGAACGACGGAGATAAAGGGGATCCAGGCACGAGGGAGGAAGGGAAAGCTTCGTTGTAGAGAACGAACGAAGCGGTCGAGGGAGGAAGGGGGGCAGCGAACAGGAAATAAAAAGGCCGGCCCAAAGAGTCGAGGGGGTGTGCGGTACCTCGACAATTTGACGCAAAACGCGTCAAATAGGATATTCCCAGTGCAGGTTCGAAGGTCCCGATCTTTACGGGCCGGCCCAATCGTTTTTTTAGGGCCGGCCCAATCGTTGAAGTCGCCTGTGCGAAACGGCTGCTCTTTACGGGCCGGCCCAATCGTTGAGCCAGACCATGTGGTCTCGGCTTGCTCGTCACGGCCTCTTTGCAAGAAATGAGCCCATTATCCTATACCGGCCTTTATCCAGACGCTTCTTCTTCTGCTGTCGTCTCCGGAAACCCTAACCAGACTCGTCTTAGAAAGAGGACGCCGACACTCGCCGCCACCATCCACATCCAGATGCATCCTCGTTAGCTTTCGCCATGCCGGCAGCTTCCACGCTCATGCGGTTCGCTAGTGCCGGTCGCTCAGCTGCGGCGACCGCATCTCGCTTCGCCCGTTTAGCTGAACGAGCGGCCCTCTCCACGAAGGCGGTGGCGGTCGAATGTCACGCTCCCACCTTGGGTTCCCACCGTGCAGCCTCCGTAGATCTGCGTCTGCACCGTCCTCCCGTCGTCGTTCCTCCCCCCGCCATGACCGCACCTGCCTCCCAGACGCTCAGCTACTTAAAAGGTAAAATCCAATCCCTGGCTGATAGAACAGGAGCATGGTTTGGGACCCTTGGGCATCATGGGCAGGGAACGGGAACGGGATTGTCCATCTTCGGTTGTTTTCCTTTTATTTTTATGAAGTCCGGACGATTTACCATTTTATAGCCTGCGAGAATCCACTAGTTTATTATTTTATTAAACATAATAACTGAGCTGAACCCATCTGAAGCTCAAGTGGGGGAATAAGATAACATGTTATTGGCGTTCTTCTCGTACTTTACTAGTACTGCATCAGACGCCTTCTATTATAAATTGCAATTCGACACAAGACTTACTTTTTTTTCTAATAGAACAAACGCCGGAAGGTAAGGTGAAATTTGTGGCAGAGGAGAAAGACCTTGAGTCAGATGAAACCCTTTGGGCCTTGTACGAGCGCTGGTGCGAGGCTTTCAACCAAAAGCGTGACCATGATGAGAAGGTTCGCCGGTTCAGCACATTCAAGAAGACCGTTCTGCACATCCACAACAAGCCCAATGTGGGCTACAGAAGGGGAATAACCCAATTCGCTGATGGAAAGCTAAGGAAGCCCTGTTGCACTGATCTGCTTGATCGTAAGATTGCAGAGCAGGTTGACGGCTATAATGTTGAATTTGTAACAGATGGCAGTGGCAAACTTTACAAGCGAGTCTACGCTGATTATAAGGTGGTTCAAGACAGACTTTATGTCCATTTACCCAAGGGGGTTGATGTGAAAACCATCACCAGCAACCCTGAATGGGCTGAGCTGGAAAAGTATGACTCCACCAACCCTGAATGCTAAGCTGTTCTAGTGCTATGCTGTATTGGTTGGTCTTCCTTCTGCCAAAGAAGACATCTGTACTAAGTTGTGCTTTGGCAATGCATCCGTATGCTTAATAATATGTGTAAGCTATGTGTATGCAGACTATAATAATGCTTTTGTAAGATATTTATGAAGTTTGCCTAAGGTGTTAAGATAATCTGGGACTCGTCATTTGGTTGAAATGAAATGGAGTGTGGAGTTTGCGAAATTCTTTCCAAACTAGACCACTCGCCGGCAAGAGGTGTCACGTGCTGACATGCGATTGTTGGCATTCTTGTGCGTGGTATCTGGGCTGCGTGTGTTTGATGAACGATGCTGCGTCGTGCACTTGTGGGTGTGTATATGCTGTGTGCTGAACGTCATTACAGATTGACCATCTGAATTGGCCTCACCCCAGCGTTGGAGGTCTGTTTGGTTTGGGCAGGACCTAGTTTTTTCTGGGCATCATACCATAGGGCTGCTGTTGGAGGCTTTTTTGGGGCTCAAGTGAAAAAAAAAATAGTTTCTGAAAAAAAATAGTTTCTAACGTGGCATTATTTGGATTGAATTTCAAGGATATATTTCAGCCATATTAAAAAGACTGATTACCTTTCCAAGATCGCAGACACTTCTGGAGCGGCAACGTTGATGTGCCATCTGGTGGCCAATGTCATTGCAGGTAGAAGCAGAATGCCTGAAAGCCATCGCGGTTTTGTGTTACACTGGACTTTGCTACTAGCGCGCGGCGGCACACATTGTTCCTTTTGTATTTTGAGTATCCATTGCATGGTCTGTTTGTTTGTGTTTTTGTAGTGGAGCGGAAGATAGTATAGTGCATTTTAGTTACTTATTTGTAGAATACTCCCTCCGTTCCTAAGTGTAAGTCTTTGTAGAGATTTCACTGAGTGGACTCCATACGGAGCCAAATGAATGAATCCACACTTAAAATGCATCTATATACATCCGTATGTAGTTCATTGTGGAATCTCTACACAGACTTATATTTAGAAACGGAGGGAGTACTACATAGTGCATGGATACAGAAACAGAGAGGTGGCTTGACTACATCCGGGAGGCTGAGGCGGTACACTGAGAAGATAGCACTACAAAAGTTCAAATGTCCAGTTCTGAATCACTTCAAAACATGTAGAATCAGAATGTCTAGCAGAACATAAAATTAAACATCTTCTCTGCTAAATTTGCGATACGTTACAATATATAGCAGAACATAAGTGAAACCTTTAGCGCAATTAGGACTGAATTGAAATTAGTTAGAATGAAATGCACATTAAGCCGATTGAATGTTCTACACACATAGACAGCAAAAACCAATGCATGGAGCTCTACACTAATTATCTGGCCTTGTTAGCTCAGCAGTTTGTAGCAAGCGCTAGTTTTCACAAGTGTAAAAAAAACTGACTGGAAACACCATTAACCTGGCTTTCTCTAAGTTAGTAAATGGAAGTAAAACCAATTAGGGACTGACATCAAGATTTGATAGTTCCAATGGCACATCTTTATGCAAAAAAGCAGTCCCTCTGTAAACTAACGTAAGACCTTTTGGATCAGTAAACTAGTGACCTAAAATATCTTATACTCCGTATTTGTTTACAAAGTATATAACAATCCGTTAGGGAATCAATCTCTCATTTCTTTACAAAATTTAATGATCAATCTGTGTCACTGTGCCCAAGTATCACTGCAGGCGCAGGGCCTTATTAGATAAGGAAAAATCGCAGGAATCAACCAATGTGTCTGCCATAAAAACAGAAAGAAGCATGTCCTCAGAAATCCACTCGTCCAATGGAATGCACATGAAAAACCATTTACACAGAATTGCAGACGACATTTGATTTAATTTTTTACAAGCTTTAATGATCAGCTACAAATAGTCAGGCATCCACAGGCACTTCAGTCTTCTTTGTTAAGTCTGTTATTCCCATATCCTATACCTCGCCTACTGAGTCAAGCGTTGTACCCAGTTCTGTTTTTTACATCCCCTATGATCTCGGCATATTTCCTGATGGATTTCTGAACGGCGCCTACTTTGTTCACACAAGGCATCGATCTGGCGGAAAGCAGCCAGCCCTTGCTCTGAAAAACATAATTGCTATTTCAGCTTCTTCCCTAACATGGCATTTGACGCTAATCTAGAAACTACCAATGTTCATCTCTGAACTTCACCTTGTTTAAGGTTTACCCCTTCTTCAACCTGAAGATCCATGGCTACCAGCTTCACCAAGTTTCTCTCAGTTTAACCAACTACTCCGAGTTTGAAAACATGGTGTCCAGTCTAGTAATCCGAACGTTCTGTACATATGTCCAAATGAGCTAAACTTTTCTGTACCATCGGTTCACGAATAAGTTGGTAACAGACGTGACCTCAGTTCAATATGTACATATATTTTCGTACTTCTTACGAATCGATGAATACAATCTTTTCTGAAGGACTGCTTTTGCTTTTGGCACAAATCCCCCTCGCAGATCGAATGGCACAAAATGCGGGATACGGCTCTCACATGTCCTCCCTTACCTTAATCAACACCAAGAAATTAGAAGCACCAGCTTTCTCGACCTCATAAACAAATATGCTGCTTTCGTCTCTTGCATATAACAATGTGGTTTGAAACTCTGAATGAGCTTGAATGGATACATAACCTGTTCACATCAAAATTGCATTCTAGGAAGATCTCAAAACATGATCTTATAATTATTGTGGAAGAAATAAAACCCTAAGCAGAGGGCAATCAACACAACATACGGGATAAGGTATATTATTAGTTCTAAAACTGAAGTTTCCAGGCTCTTGTTGAAATCAATCAGGTCCCATCATAGATGGTTGCCATGTTAAAAAGAAGTTTTTATCTATTCTTCGAAAGAAAATGTAGCACGTAAAAGGAGGTAAATTTTCTATACAAAATTATACAAGTGGATAATCAACTATGAATGAAGATTTAACCTTTTTTTTTGCAAGAAAAAGACCTCAAGATCATATGTAAGACACGAAATATATAGGCTACTTTTGTAGTAGGTTGAATTAAATAACTTCTGAGTTATGATCCAGGAATTAAGAATAGGCCAAAAAGAGATGTAAACCATTATCAAATAGTCAAGACTCATTGAGCCGCAGTCTTTATTCCCTAAAATTAAAGATCAAACAAAGTTATGAGTACATTCCATAATGGTATATTTGTAAAAGGAAAATAATCAGCATAGATGGCCCCAAGTTCTCACAGAAGACTTAGTGGTAGTGGTAGCATAGAAGTAGTGGAAGTGACATGGTTACTTGATAAATAGAAAAGTCAGATTGTAAGTTAAAAAATTTAAGTTAAGAACCAATGTACTGTAATTGCAGTGAACAAAAAAGGGAAAACAACTGAGTATCAACTAATATGGAAGATTGTAAACCTATGAATACCATCCACACGAGGAGGAGTTGCCCATCTGTTATGGATGAACTGGTAGTGGCCGCCATGCTTGCTCCTTGACCCTTTTGAGTTTTAACTCACCGGATCTGAATATTTGTCCTGTTATTTCTATCTTTAGAAGTGATACTTAGCCTACAACTGGTAGTGTATATAAAAAACAATGTTACTTGCTATCGGAAGACTAGGGTCCCACAGATCCGTCTCGCTTGGGCCGTGGCAGCTCCACCAACGTGTGAAGATGGGCAACCAGCCTATGTACTCAAGACCATGCCCCTTCCGAGGTGGCATGCAGATCTTCGTCAAGACATGACCACAAGACGCGGATCCTTGTGAAGACTCACCGGCAAGACCATCGCTCTGGAGAGAATCCATTTGGCACCATTGTAAGTGCATCTAGTGCCCCTTAGTGATTTTGGTGTATTGAAGACTTATAGGTTAAGGGACTGATGCGTTTGTGAGTGTACACAGGTCTATAAGTCTATGAGGAGTTTGATATTTACAGAGAAAGTTGACCCCTAAAAATGAAGTTCTTCGTCTGAAGACTTTGGATATCTGAAGACTTTCTGAAGACTTTGAAAGTGAAGAAATTGGTGTGACCTTGAAGACTTGGCATTCATTCGAGGAACATGAAGCGTGAAGACTTTTGTTTTTGTAGTTTCATTTTCTCTTTCTTAAGTCATAGGAAACACCGTACTGTTAAAGGGGGTCGAGGAAATACTAAGGAAAAATTTCCATGTGATGCTCAACTCAAAATCCTACACCTACCAATCCCTTCGAGTAAAGCCATTGGAAATCTCATACAATTCAGTCATATTCTTCAGGTACAGAGACAAAGTTCTTCTGGTCTCTGAGGAATTTGTTCTGACTGAGGAGTTAGGAATTCACCAGTGTGAATTACGTACACAGTGAGGAACATGATAGCCCTGAGGATTTTGATAGTCAAAATTCCGACCGTTGCTGTGCTATGTGCCAGCGGTTCCAAAATATCTATCCACCTAACGGTCATATCAGACAAGGGCATTTATGTCTTATCATGTCGGGCTGCTCCCTAGGCTATAAATAGCCGCCCCCTTCAACCACTGGCTGGTTGGCTGCTCCGAGAGAAACTGACACTTGTCAATTGAGAGGATCCCATCCTCCGAGGACTTTGAGCGAAAATCATCAAGTGAGGAAAACAAAACCCAAACCCAACACCTACAAACCCAAAGTGATTGAGCATCACTGAAGAGATTGATCCTGCGTGGATCTGACGCTTTTACCTTTGAAGACTGTGCTTCTTCCAGACGGTTAGGCGTCAAGGTCTAGAGCACCCAAGAGGAATTGTGGATCACCGAGTGACCAAGTTTGTGAAGGTTCGGAAGTCACCTGAAGACTTACCATGAGTGATTGGGCAAGGTCTGTGTGACCTTAGATCAAGGAGAATACGGTGAGGACTGTGTGTCCGGGACTGGGTGTCCTCGAGTTTAAATACTCAGCCGCTCCAACCAGATGTACAACTGAGACAACAGTTGGAACTGGTCTACCAAATCATTGTCTTCACCAAGCCTACTGGTTCTATTTCCTCAACTCTTTCATTTCCTCATGTCTGTTGTTGTGTGCCTGTTCATATATGTTTGAAGACTTTGACTGAAGACTTTCTCAATTTCCTCAGATCAATTTCTTCAGTCCCTCCGTCTTCTTTCTTGTGTTATCCTGTGTTTACGCTTTCTGTTGTCAGGACCCCGACTCGATGTCACATCGATCTAGCCGGTAACACCTCATATCACTTTGCGGCCTCACGCACGGTATCCCCACGGGTGTCGCCTTACCTTTGCCCGGGACCGTTTGCGCATTTTGGCTCACGTATATGATAGTGTCGCTAGCATCCATATGATAAAGAGCCCGGGCTGACATGACTAGTCGTAAACCCAAAGTGGCACAGACTTACAGGGACAGGCATCCATGACCCAGCTTCGAACGTGTCGGTCATCAGCAAGTGGGTCCGGGCTGTAGCACTGGGCTAGCAGGACTCCGGTAAACCGGGCTGTAGCGGGCTAACAGGACTCCGGTACTCAAAGCGTGACATTTCCCCGAAGGGACAGACACAGGAACGAAGAAGGACACATGCCGGCCAGCCTAAGTGTTCTAGAGCAGTAGCAAGCTACCATGGCTCAGCGGTAACACTAGGAGACATTTCCCGGTAAGAGAGGCTACTAAAGATAAACAACTAGATAGTCAGATCCCACACATACCAAGCATTTCAATCACACACACAATATGCTCGATATGTGCAAATACAACGAAGCATCACAACATGACTCTACGACACAAGTACTTTATTCATTAGGCTCCGAGGAGCGAGATATTACAAACATGGGTCTCATGACCCAACACTCAGAGCATACAAGTCAAAGCACAAGCGGAAGCTATCATGTCTGAGTACAGACATCTATAAATGAAAAAGGCTGAGAAGCCTGACTATCTATCAGATCCTGCCGAGGGCACAAGATCGTAGCTGAGGTATCAAGCTAAACGTCGAAGTCCACGTGAAACTACTAGCGAGACCGAAGTCTCTCTGCAAAAACATAAAATAGGCAAACGTGAGTACAAATGTACCCAGCAAGACTTACATCAGATCTATCTACATATGCCTCATTATCAACAAAGGGGATGGTGGAGTTTGACTGCAGCAAGCCAGCTTTGACTCAGTGGCTAACCTGAACTACGACTGCAAATAACTTTTGAGGTGGCGCACACGAGTCCACATATTCACCATATCAATACACCACTATGGATCCGCTCCCGTCTCCCTACGAGAACGCCATCCATAGCACTCACGCTTATCTTGCGTATTTTAGAGTATCCACTTTCACTTGTCTATGAACTGATATAAGCAACCCAGAAGTCCTTTTCCACGGACACGGCTATTCGAATAGATGATGTTAACCCTGCAGGGGTGTACTTCTTCACACACGCTCTCACCACTTACCGCCGTTTACACGACATGTACTCGGCAACCTTCAAGCGGAAGCCCAACGTGGGTGTCGGCCACGGCCTGCCTAAACACTCAAGTCTCTAGTCCAGGTTTATCGCCTATTCGGGTTCCATCCATGAGGAGATCCGGCCGGAGTTTCGCTCACAGCCCCAAACGATGTGTACAGGGTTCCGTGACACCAAACGGGCGCCCGGTACACCGTGCCACGTGCCTACCGCATCACAGCCCACCCCTACGGTCAGCGCTGCCCACGGCCTCCAGCATACTACAAACACCAGAAACTACTTGCAACTCCTGGACAGAGGACAAGGATGATCAAGAAGCCGAGAGGGTCCATTGGTTTCGGGCCCAATGCGTGCTAGTAGCTGAATCATGGATCACAAACACAGAACTCAGTTCCTGAGGACGGCTGCAATGAGACAACCCACCATGTACTCCTACATGGCCTCTCACCGCTACCTTTACCAAATCGTGTTCACACACTTAGCTCACACACAGTAGGACAGGTTCACACGCCTCTGATTCATCCCCGATGAATCAGACCTGACTCAACTCTAAGCAATAGCAGGCATGACAAACAAACATGAATGAGTAGGCACATCAAGGCTCAAACAACTCCTACTCATGCTAGTGGGTTTCATCTATTTACTGTGGCAATGACAGGTCATGCAAAGGACAAAGGGGTTCAGCTACCGCAGCAAGTAACAGATGAATCGGTGTTGTCCTAATGCAGTAAAAGAGAGCAGGAGCGAGAGAGTAGGATTGTATCGGAATGAACAAGGGGGTTTTGCTTGCCTGGCACTTCTGAAGATAACATTGAGTCTTCATCAGTGTCAACGATCACATCATCGGTATCACGTCTATCGAGAGGGGACAAATACCGGCAACACAGAAAGGAACACAATCAATGCAATGCACAATATGATGCATGATCATGACATGGCAAAATGAATGTGTTTTGAGCCAATGCAACTAGCAACAGATTAAATGAAGTTGGTTTGAATACAAGATTCAAATTCAAACTCCATATGTGATTATTTAAGTGCCCTTTATTTGATTTGTGCTAAACAGCTGCTATAAGTTGTTCTAACATGCATGAAAATGGTACAGATGGATTCCTTGAATTTTTCTGATAATTTTTCATATATAAATTATTTAATTTGGAGTTACGGTTAATTTTCTATGAATTTTAGAAGTTTTAGGCATTTTCTGGAATTTCCTGAATATTTAGAATTAGAATAATTCCAGAAAATGAATTATGGCGTCAGCAGGTCAACGTGGCTGGTCCAGGTCAAACCTGGCCAGTGGGTCCCATCCGTCAGTGACTAACCTAACTAATCTAATTCAGTTAGCGGCCTGGGGCCCATTGTCAGTGTCTATTAAACTAACTAATATTTAGTTAACACTAATCCTAGCCTAATTAACAGGCCGGCCCCACATGTCATGGACACAGGGGGGGTCAAAGGGTCAAACCCCCTGGTCGGCGGGGTCAACTCGCCGGCGTTTAGCCGCCGGCGAGGCTAAACGCGGCGGTGCAGGTGCGGGTTTCACGTACAGGGCACCGTTCGGGGCGCCGTTGGGCGCTATGGATAGCTGGGAGTGGCCCGCGGCGAGTGGTGCAGGTAGTTGGGTTCGGGGTCGCCGGAAAAGGCGCCGGCGACGAGCTTTGGCGGTGGTGGTGGTCGGTGATGCACGGGCGCGTCGCTACGATGCGTCGGTGAGCAAAAGGAGAGGCTGGGCAGCACCTGCTAGGCACGGGGAGCACCACGAGCAGCATGGTGAGGCCAGAGGGGCATGGAGGCTATGCGTGCAGCAGCAATGGCGGACGGTGGCTTCAGTGCTCGTGGGGAACGGCGCTACAGCACGGGGGCGAGCACAAGGAGTTAGGGGATAAGGTAAGTGGCTCACGGCGAGTCAGACGGTGCAGACGGCGGGGCCGGGGAGGCTCTGGATGCGGCGAATCAAGCGACGGAGATCGCCGGCACCGAGGTTGAAGAAGACGTCCGGGGCGGCGATGCAGCGCTCCCCTGGTTGCTTGGCTCGGGGTGGACGAGGAGGACGATGATGCGGAGCTCGGGGATACGAAGAGGGAGCGAGGGAGTGGTTGTGGCTGCGGCGGTGACGAACGGCGGCGACGATGGCGTTCGGCCGTTCGCGGGAGAGGGAAACAGAGGAGGGGGAGGAGCACAGGGAGAATGAGAGGGGCCAGGGGGTGCGTGGCGTCTCCGTGGCGCAGGTCAGGACGAGGGAGGGCAAGCAGGAGGTGGCGGGAGGACGTGGCCGCGGTCGCTCGCGTGCGGGCACGCAACTGCTTCGGGGCGAGGGGAGGAAGACGACGGAGGGGCTGCGGTGGTGGGCTGGGCCAGTTGGCCAGGCCGCCTGCTGGGCCGGCCAGGTGGGCTGCCAGGTAGGTCCAGGTGAGTTCTCTCTCTCTCCTCTATTTTCTGTTTTCTATTATTTCTGCAACTGTAGGGCTTTATTAAAAATACTTAGGCATCTTAAAAAAATCCTGGAATAATCAAGGGCTCTATTTAGATTATTTCCAACAGCCCACACTTATTTTCAGAATTATTTGGGCATTTAGAATATTTTATAGCATTTAAATGCCCAAATGCAAATAGAGTATGATTTAATTCAGAGCCCAATATGTCCTGCAAAAATATAAATCATTTTTGGTAGATGCTTTCACCTCTAACCAGAAATGTTGAACATTTTTAGAGGGCATTTTGGGTTTAATGAAAAAGATTTTATTTTGACCCTAGTTGAATTCATTTGGTGCTAGGGTTTAGTCAATCCCCATTTCAGGTTTAAATGAAATTTAAACTGTCAGGACCCCGACTCGATGTCACATCGATCTAGCTGGTAACACCTCATATCACTTTGCGGCCTCACGCACGGTATTCCCACGGGTGTCGTCTTACCTTTTCCCGGGACCGTTTGCGCCTTTTGGCTCACGTATATGATAGTGTCGCTAGCATCCATATGATAAAGAGCCCGGGCTGACATGACTAGTCGTAAACCCAAAGTGGCACAGACTTACAGGGACAGGCATCCATGACCCAGCTTCGAACGTGTCGGTCATCAGCAAGTGGGTCCAGGCTGTAGCACTGGGCTAGCAGGACTCCGGTAAACCGGGCTGTAGCGGGCTAACAGGACTCCGGTACTCAAAGCGTGACATTTCCCCGGAGGGACAGACACAGGAACGAAGAAGGACACATGCCGGCCAGCCTAAGTGTTCCAGAGCAGTAGCAAGCTACCATGGCTCAGCGGTAACACTAGGAGACATTTCCCGGTAAGAGAGGCTACTAAAGATAAACAACTAGATAGTCAGATCCCACACATACCAAGCATTTCAATCATACACACAATATGCTCGATATGTGCAAATACAACGAAGCATCACAACATGACTCTACGGCACAAGTACTTTATTTAAGGCTCAGGGAGCCATACATAACATACACAAAGGTACGGGTCTCACGACCCAACATACAAGTCATACAGTCATACAAACCAGCAGCGGAAGTAACTTGTCTGAGTACAGACAACTAGTAAAATAAAAGAGGCTTGGAAAGCCTAGCTATACTACAAGGTCCTTCACAAGCTCAGGGTCACCACCTGGGTCTTTAGCCTACTCGTTGATGTCAACGTCTACATAGAACCCATCAGAAGGGGTTGCAGCGTCTTCTGTAAAAATGTAGATTATAGCAACATGAGTACAAAGGTACTCAGCAAGACTTACATCAGATCCTACATACATGCATATTATCAAGAAGGGTTGGTGGAGTTATTGCAGCAAGCCAGCTTTGACTCTTGGCTAGGCTATCCTACGATACTCCAACTTGAAATGGTTTTGCGCACACGAGTCCACTACTCACCACTTCAATACACTACCGAGGATCCACCTCCGTCTTCCTACGGAAGAGCCATCCTCGGCACTCACACTTATCTTGAGGCTTTTAGCAGTTTCCATTTACTTGTCTATGAACTGTATAGGCAACCAAGTAGTCCTTTACCGCGGACGCGGCTATTCGAATAGATTATGATAACCCTGCAGGGGTGTACTTTTTCATACATGTTTCCACCACTTAGCGTCTGCACACGACATGTGCTCGGCAGACTTCAAGCGAAAGCCGACGTGGGTGTAGACCACGACCTACCTAAACACTTAAGCCTCTAGTCCAGGTTTATCGCCTATCCAGGTTCCATCCGCAGGGAGTCCGGCCGAGGTTTCCCATACGGCCCCGAACGATGTGAACAGGGTTCCCGAGATACCTAACGGGTATTCGGTACACCCGGCCACGTACCTACCGCATCACAGCCCACCCCTACGGTCAGCGCTGTCCACGGCCTCCAGTAGGCTACAAACACCAGAAACTACTTGCAACTCCTGGACAGAGAGCTAGGGTGAATAAGAAGTCGAGCGGGGTCATATTTCAGGGCCCAATGCATGGTAGTAGCTGTATCTTAAATCACACATACAGATCTCAGTGCTTAAGGTCGGCTTCAATGAAACAACCCACCATGTACTCCTACATGGCCTCTCATCGATACCTTTACCAAATCGTGTTCACCAGACCACTCTCATTACCGACATAGTCATTTCACTCTAGCCATCACCCAGATGAACCAGACCTGACACGACTCTAAGCATAGCAGGCATAGCAAGGTAGGAACAACACATACATATGGCTCAATCAACTCCTACACATGCTAGTGGGTTTCATCTAGTTACTGTGGCAATGACAGGTCATGCAGAGGAAATGGGTTCAACTACCGTAGCACACAGCAGTTTGAAACGTGTTGTCTTAATGCAGTAAAAGAGAGCAGGAGCGAGAACATGGGATTGTATCGATATGATCAAATGGTTGGTTGCTTGCCTGATGGTTCGATGCACTGATACGGTTCTTCGTTAGGGTAATCACGGTACTCCTCGGAGGCAGAACCTGCCGCAAAGAACATCGATACACAACATCACCAAACAATGTGCAACAATATGATGCATGCATGAAACATGGCAATATGAGTGTGTTGGGCTAATGCAACTAAAACCAAAAGGGTTTGAACAAATTTGAATCAAAGATTCAAATTTCAAACTCAAACATGGCCTTTTAAGGTGCTTTTCCTTGTTCTGCTTAAAACATCAATTTAACTTGTTTGATCATGCATGAAACTAGTACAGATGGATAGATTGGATTTTTCTGATCATTTTTCATATATAATTTGTCCAATTTGGAGTTACAGAATAAAAGTTATGAATTTTTGAAGTTTAAGTAATATTCTGGAATTTCCTGATTTAATTTAAATCCAGAAATATAATTATTGCGCCAGCATGACGTCAGCATGACATCAGTGGTCAATTGCGGCTGTCTGGGGTCAAACCTGACGTGTGGGGGCCACACGTCAGTGACAGGGGGGGTTTAACAGGTTTAAATTAATCCTAATTAGGGATTAGTGGCGCTGGGGCCCACTGGTCAGTGTCAGGGGGGTTAACTAACAGTGGTTAGCGCTAATCCTAATTAGCTACAGGGCTGGGCCCACCTGTCAGGGACTCAGGGGGTCCTGCTGTGGTCAAAGTGGGTCAAACCCACCGGCGACATGACGCCGGCGAGGCCCGAGACGGCGGCGCGATGCGGGATCGCGCTACAGGGCACGGGCGAGGCCGTGCTTGGGCTCGTTGGAGAGCCCTTGCTCCCGCGCGTCGAACGGTGGTGGTGGCCGTGCCTGGGGTGGTCTGTAGCGTCGACGGCGAGCTCGTGAGCGGCGGCCGGAGTTCGGGTGCGGTCGGAATCGGCGTTGCAGGGCGTTTGGGGAGGTGTTGGTGCGTGCTGCGTGCTCCTAGTGAGGTGTGGAGCACGATAGTGTGCTCGGTTGGGCGCTACGGTGACCGTGGCCACGACGGCGACATCGCCGGCGGCGTCGAGCTTCGGAGCTCAAGGGGGCGGCAGCTACAGAAGGCTAGGGACGACGGGGCAAGGGGGAATCGAATCGGTGGCTCACCGCGGAGCTGCAGGGATGGTTAGCGGGCTCGGGGACGGCCGGAGTGCAGCGAATCGACGACGATGACCTCCGGTGGCCGAGGAGGGGAACGGCGACGTAGGCGGCGATGCAGGGCTGCCGGAGACCCGTGGAGCGGTGGGGAGGAAGAGGGGGTCGAGGTGGAGCTCCTGAGCTAGTCGGGGGAGCGAGGGGTGGCCGGAGACGGCTGCTGTGGCGAACGGCGGCGAGGGTGGTGTTCGGCCGTGTGAGAGAGAGAGCGAGGGAGAGGAGGGAGGAACTGAGGGAGAGGGAGAGAGAGCAGGGGGGAGGCGTGGCGTCGTCCGGGGCATCGAGCGAGGAGGGGAGGGCAGGCAGGCAGCCGAGCAGGTGGCGTGGCGCGGTGGCGCGCGCGCGCGCCGGCCACACTCCCCTCCCTCTGTCAAGGACGAAGACGACAGAGGAGGGAGGCGGGCTGGGCCGCCTGCTGGCTGGGCCAGCCAGCTGGCTGGGCCACACAGTGGAGGAGCCCAGGTAAGCTCCTCCCTGTTATTTAATTTTCTGTTTTCTAATTTCTGACATTTGTTTTGATTTAAATAATATATTAAATCATTTATTTAACTTATGCCAATTTTTGCAGGAGCTAGATATATTATTCCAGAGCTCCTTTATAATTGGCATAATATTTGGACATATATTAATATATATAATTAATATATTTCCAATGCAAATATTTATGCATTAATTCCAAATGCCCAAAATAAATACCTATGAGCTCTTAAAAATATTGGTTTGATTTTTATCTCTGTCCAATATTTTCAGAGAGCAACATGAGCATTTTCTTGGACCCTTTTGGAGAAATTTTTATTTGGGTTATTTTCAAAATGATTCTGAGGGTTTCACAGATCCCCATTTCAAGTTTCTGATGAAAGAGTAAACATGATGCAACACTCTAATGCATGACTAGCTAGGGTGTGACAACTCACCCCCACTCAAAAGAATCTCGTCCCGAGATTTGGGTTCCTCCGGGAAGAAGGCGGGATACTCAAGTCGAAGACGATCCTCCCTTTCCCAGGTTGCTTCATCCTCTGAATGGTGCGGCCATTGAACTTTGAGAAACTTGATATTATGACGTCGGGTGGTACGTTCGGCCTGATCGAGGATACGAATGGGGTACTCTCGATATGTAAGATTATCTTGGAGATCAAGCGTTTCGTGGTCCACTTCACGGATAGGATCCGAGAAGCAACACCTGAGTTCAGAAACGTGGAAGACATCGTGGACTCTGGAGAGGTGCGGAGGTAGTTCCAACTGGTAGGCAACTTCTCCTCGTTTGGCGAGAATGCGAAAAGGTCCAATGTAACGAGGAGCCAATTTGCCTTTGATACCGAAACGATGGGTTCCCTTCAAAGGGGTGACCCGAAGATAAGCCTTCTCGTCAACCTCGAAAGTCATAGCCTTATGTTTTCGGTCATATTGACTCTTTTGACGAGATTGGGTTGTTTTCAACTTTTCACGAACGATACGAACTTGTTCTTCTGCTTCCTGAATCATATCCGGGCCAAAGAATTGTCTTTCCCCGGTCTCTGACCAGTTAAGGGGTGTTCGACACCGTCGTCCATAGAGAACTTCAAAAGGGGCTTTACCCAAGCTAGATTGATAGCTGTTGTTGTAAGCGAATTCGGCAAATGGAAGGCACTTCTCCCAGTCCATCCCGAATGAGATAACAGAGGCTCGAAGCATGTCTTCTAGAATTTGGTTGACGCGTTCCACTTGACCACTTGACTGAGGGTGGAAAGCGGTGCTAAAGGAGAGACGGGTTCCCATAGCATTCTGGAAACTTTCCCAAAATCGAGAGGTGAAAAGACTTCCTCGATCCGAGTTAATTTCCAAAGGAACACCATGGAGAGACACTATTCGGGAGATGTATAAGTCTGCCAGCTGACTAGCGGTTATACTCTCACGAACAGGTAAGAAATGGGCTACTTTGGAAAGACGATCGACCACGACGAAAATAGCATTATTCCCTCTCTTGGTCCTGGGAAAACCGGTAATGAAATCCATACCAATTTTATCCCATTTCCATTCAGGAATAGCTAAGGGTTGAAGGGTGCCAGCAGGCCGTTGATGCTCTGCTTTTACACGACGACAGACGTCGCAATTAGCAATATACTGAGCAATTTCTCTCTTCATCCTAGTCCACCAGAACCTCTGGCGTAGGTCCTGATACATCTTAGTACTACCGGGATGAATAGTGAGAGGAGATTCATGAGCCTCCTTAAGGATCAACAGCCGTAGATGCTGGTTCTTGGGAACCACTAGACGGTTCTCAAAGTACACAACACCATGATCATTTGTGGAGAAACAACTAGCACCTCCGCTAGCGATGTTCTCTTTGATTTTAGATATTCCCTTATCTCGCCTTTGGGCAGCGATGATTTGATCCGTAAGAGTAGGTTTTGCTACCAAGGTGGAAAGAAAACCTTGAGGTACAATGTGAAGGTTAAGCTTCCGAAATTCCTCATGGAGAAGCGGTTGACTTTGTTGTAACATCAAATTGTTACAATAAGATTTACGACTTAGCGCATCAGCCATGACGTTGGCTTTCCCTGGGGTGTAGGTTATTCCTAAGTCGAAGTCTGTGATCAATTCAACCCAACGTCTTTGCCTGAGATTCAGATCCGGTTGGGTAAAAATGTACTTCAGACTTTGGTGATCAGTGAATATTTCGCAACGATTACCGAGGAGGTAATGCCGCCAGGTCTTAAGTGCATAGACTACGGCTGCAAGCTCTAGATCATGAGTAGGATAATTCTCCTCATGTGGGTGCAATTGCCGTGAAGCGTAGGCAATTACGTGTCGATCTTGCATGAGAATGCAACCTAGTCCTTGTCGCGAGGCGTCGCAGTAGATAACAAAGTCCTTGGAGAAGTCTGGCGGTACCAGTACGGGAGCAGAAGTCAGGCGTCTTTTCAGTTCCTGAAAGCTGTGCTCACATTGTGGAGTCCACTCGAACTTCTTATCTTTCTTGAGGAGTTCGGTTAGAGGTTTAGCAACCTTGGAGAAGTTCTCGACAAAGCGACGACAATAGCTCGCTAAGCCTAGAAAACTCCGAACTTGCTTGACCGATTCAGGTGGAGTCCAATTAAGGACGGCTTGAACTCGCTCAGGGTTAACAGCAATACCTTTACCAGATATTACATGACCCAAATAGGTCACTTCTGGCAACCAGAATTCACATTTAGAAAATTTGGCATAAAGGCGATGCTCTCGAAGTTTCTTCAACACTAGCCTTAGATGTTCGGCATGTTCTTCCTCGTTCTTGGAGTAGATGAGTATATCATCGAGGTAAACCACGACGAATTTATCCAAATACTCCATGAAGATTGAGTTCATTAACCGAGAAAAGGTGGCTGGAGCGTTGGTTAAACCGAAGGACATGACGGTGTACTCGTATTGGCCATAACGAGTAACAAAGGCCGTTTTAGGAATGTCCCCGTTTCTGATTTTGATTTGATGGTAGCCCAACCTCAAATCCATCTTGGAGAAGACTGAGGATCCAGCGAGCTGATCATACAGGTCGTTGATCCTGGGAAGCGGATATTTGTTCTTGATTGTGACCAAATTGACAGGTCGGTAATCTACAACCATCCGGTCCGTACCATCCTTCTTCTTGACGAAGAGGACGGGGCAAGCCCACGGAGATGAACTAGGTCGGATGAAACCCTTTTTCAAGGACTCATCGAGTTGTTTCTTAAGCTCGGCTAGTTCTAGGGGTGCCATCTTATAGGGTCTTCTAGCAATCGGAACGGTTCCTGGAATGAGGTCTATTACGAACTCAACATCCCTGTCAGGTGGAACACCTGGCAATTCCTCTGGAAAGACATCCGGGAAGTCACGGACTACCGGAACGTCCTCAAGGTCTGGCAAAGGGCTGGCGTTAAGAGAATATAATTGTCGCTTGGCTATTCGGGTCAAGACATTGACTATCTTCCCCGAAGGATGGGTGAGTTGAACAGTCCTAGAGAAGCAATCAATTTGGGCATGATGAGCTGACATCCAGTCCATACCCAGAATGATATTAATATCTGAAGATTTAAGGGCTATCAAAGACGCGAGGAAAACAAGTCTGTCGACTTGGATTTCATTTCCATAACTTACCCTAGAGGTCTGCCATCTAGAACCAGGGGTAGAAATTTCCATAGTGGATGGCATGTCACAGAATGCAACGTTATGCAAACGAGCATAATTTTCGGATATAAAAGAATGAGAGGCTCCTGTATCGAAAAGGACAGATGCCGGGTGGCAGTTAACAAGAAGCGTACCGAGAACGACGTTGGGATCCTCTTGAGCTTCTTCGGCAGAGATACAGTTGACATGGCCACGTGAAGCGGTGACCGGCTTGGCGTGGAACACTTTTCCTGTCGGCTTGCCACGGCCAACAGCTTTAGCAGATTGGTTGGGGTTGGTCTGGGGACACTCACGCATATAGTGACCAGATTCCCCACACTTGAAACAGGTCACGGAACTGGTACGTGGAGGAGCATTGTTAGTTGGACCCCCATAGGGCTTGGCCGGTGCAGACTGTTGAACAGGGCGAGGCGCCTGGAAGGATGGCCTCGGTGTGAACCTGGGTGGCAGGGCGGTGTTGGGTACCCACACGCGGCGCTTCTGAGGACCAGCACCGGATGAGGAACCCATATCACGGCCGTGCTTGCGTGTTGCGTCATAGTCAGTCTGACCAGTTTCAGCACTGATGGCTTTGTTGACAAGTTTCTGAAAAGATGTGCACTCATGCAGACGGAGGTCGCGGCGAAGCTCAGGACTAAGGCCCTTACGGAACCTTGCTTGCTTCTTGGCATCAGTAGACACTTCCTCAGTTGCATATCGTGCGAGATTACCAAACTCCCTGCTGTAAACATCCACAGAAAGTCGGCCTTGGGTGAAACTGCAAAATTCTTCACGTTTACGGTCCATGAGACCCTCCGGAATGTGATGTTCACGGAAAGCCTCGCTGAATTCAGCCCAAGTAGTGACATGGCCCGCTGGGCGCATAGCTCCATAATTCTCCCACCATAGACTGGCGGGGCCTTCAAGATGATATGCAGCAAAGGTGACCTTGTCAGCCTCCGCTACCAGCGCGGAACGCAGTTTGTGAGAGATACTGCGAAGCCAGTCATCAGCGTCGAGAGGCTCGACGGAGTGGTGGAACGTGGGTGGATGCAATTTGATAAAATCACTGAGTGACACCACGTTAGTCCTCTGATGGTGTGCTGTGTTCTGTTCAATACGCTCCAACAAACGGTTGGTCTCCCGCTTGTTTCTCTCAGCTTCCATCATAACCTCGGCTAGGGAAGGAGGATGAGGCAGATTTTCATTCCTGCCTTCACTGCCTTCGGCCTGCTCTTGAGAAGCAGGGTTAGCGCGCGTGTTGACCATCCTAGGTAAACAAGACAATGATTTAGTCAGGATGATAAAATTCCGACATAGGATACAAATGTAAGGAATAACTCGAAATGCAAGATGATCATCCGTATGACATGGTAAATACAGAAACTGCTTCTTTATTCCATCGTCATACACACCATACAGGGTTTAGTACAAGACCAAACAAAGTACTATTACGGTGAAAAGAGGATTACATCTCATCGGAGGCATCCCAAGCTCCTATACATTATTTTTCTACACCTCCGGAAAGAGTACAAACTAGGTCATATCCCACGAGTCACGCGGGACGATAGACGACACAGCTAGTGCGAACTAGTGATACTACCACTAACTCAGACCGATCCGTAGTAGTCCTCGTAGAAGTCACCTCCATAGCCTGGAAGCTCAACATGATCATCCGGAAACAGACGATCTCGCGGAGCTTGTGGACCATAGGGGCTAGGATGAGGCCTTGGACCAACAGACGGTGGCCTGCGGGGACCGCGAGGTGGGGTGATGCCTCCTACATCACGCCAAACCATCACGTCTGGGAGAGCAGATCTCACAGGATAGAGATCGCGCATATCCGAATATCCAGCTTGCACCGCCGGTGCGAACCGAGTCAAAGTGGCCCAGTGGTCAGCACGGGTATTGAAGAGCTCTAACCTCAAGGCCCGATTTTCACGGTCCTTATCCTCGAGCATCTCAGCAGTAGTGCGAGTCCGTGAATCCTCCTGAGTGGGGTCAGCATAGATAGCCTGGAGATACCCTTGTGCTCCCGGAAGTGATCCTGGCATATACCGGAAATCAGAGTCCCGAAATAGACCAGATCTGACTCGCATAATGGTCATCATAGAGTAGGCGGCGTCCTGCACAGCCATCTCAATAGTAACCCCGAGTCCATAGGAGCAGTGAAGAGGCTCGGTGGATCCAGGATAAGATGGAAATATCCTGACAGTGCAGAGATACTGGCTTTGATTAAAGTCTCGGAATTGCTCTTCGACCGTGTACTCAGGATACCAGCGGTATCCAGCCTCAGTCATTACCCTGACCAACTTGGCAGTATGGCCGGGTACATCTAGGCATCGAGTCAGGCGAACCACTTGATTGAGGTCGCGAGTGGCCATCTGAAAGCACAATCATAATGCAAAGGCATTAGAATTTCTAGCAAAATTTCGGCAGCATAACAGCTGTAAATGCTCAAGAAGGATTTTGAGACATTTGACAAAGGATTTCGTACACACTCAACATCATCATATCAAAGTTCTGAATCCATTCTAACAACATAATGTGGTAGTAGAACTGAACTAGGCTTGTATCCATCAAACTTATAAGGTACTACTGATTAGTAACACGTGATCCTGATAGAGAGAACAGATCCTAATTCCTTAACCCCCGGTGGAAGAATGGACTGACTCAGATCAGAATGTCATAAGATAAAGGAGTAAAAAGAGCCTTACGTTCCAACCCACAAACAATTCCCCTACATATAACTAAAGAATTTCTAGACTCAACATCGACCAGTTTGGCTTGGAGAACCTACAGGCAGTCCGGCTCTGATGCCAACGCTGTCAGGACCCCGACTCGATGTCACATCGATCTAGCCGGTAACACCTCATATCACTTTGCGGCCTCACGCACGGTATCCCCACGGGTGTCGCCTTACCTTTGCCCGGGACCGTTTGCGCATTTTGGCTCACGTATATGATAGTGTCGCTAGCATCCATATGATAAAGAGCCCGGGCTGACATGACTAGTCGTAAACCCAAAGTGGCACAGACTTACAGGGACAGGCATCCATGACCCAGCTTCGAACGTGTCGGTCATCAGCAAGTGGGTCCGGGCTGTAGCACTGGGCTAGCAGGACTCCGGTAAACCGGGCTGTAGCGGGCTAACAGGACTCCGGTACTCAAAGCGTGACATTTCCCCGAAGGGACAGACACAGGAACGAAGAAGGACACATGCCGGCCAGCCTAAGTGTTCCAGAGCAGTAGCAAGCTACCATGGCTCAGCGGTAACACTAGGAGACATTTCCCGGTAAGAGAGGCTACTAAAGATAAACAACTAGATAGTCAGATCCCACACATACCAAGCATTTCAATCATACACACAATATGCTCGATATGTGCAAATACAACGAAGCATCACAACATGACTCTACGACACAAGTACTTTATTTAAGGCTCAGGGAGCCATACATAACATACACAAAGGTACGGGTCTCACGACCCAACATACAAGTCATACAGTCATACAAACCAGCAGCGGAAGTAACTTGTCTGAGTACAGACAACTAGTAAAATAAAAGAGGCTTGGAAAGCCTAGCTATACTACAAGGTCCTTCACAAGCTCAGGGTCACCACCTGGGTCTTTAGCCTACTCGTTGATGTCAACGTCTACATAGAACCCATCAGAAGGGGTTGCAGCGTCTTCTGTAAAAATGTAGATTATAGCAACATGAGTACAAAGGTACTCAGCAAGACTTACATCAGATCCTACATACATGCATATTATCAAGAAGGGTTGGTGGAGTTATTGCAGCAAGCCAGCTTTGACTCTTGGCTAGGCTATCCTACGATACTCCAACTTGAAATGGTTTTGCGCACACGAGTCCACTACTCACCACTTCAATACACTACCGAGGATCCACCTCCGTCTTCCTACGGAAGAGCCATCCTCGGCACTCACACTTATCTTGAGGCTTTTAGCAGTTTCCATTTACTTGTCTATGAACTGTATAGGCAACCAAGTAGTCCTTTACCGCGGACGCGGCTATTCGAATAGATTATGATAACCCTGCAGGGGTGTACTTCTTCATACATGTTTCCACCACTTAGCGTCTGCACACGACATGTGCTCGGCAGACTTCAAGCGAAAGCCGACGTGGGTGTAGACCACGACCTACCTAAACACTTAAGCCTCTAGTCCAGGTTTATCGCCTATTCAGGTTCCATCCGCAGGGAGTCCGGCCGAGGTTTCCCATACGGCCCCGAACGATGTGAACAGGGTTCCCGAGATACCTAACGGGTATTCGGTACACCCGGCCACGTACCTACCGCATCACAGCCCACCCCTACGGTCAGCGCTGTCCACGGCCTCCAGTAGGCTACAAACACCAGAAACTACTTGCAACTCCTGGACAGAGAGCTAGGGTGAATAAGAAGTCGAGCGGGGTCATATTTCAGGGCCCAATGCATGGTAGTAGCTGTATCTTAAATCACACATACAGATCTCAGTGCTTAAGGTCGGCTTCAATGAAACAACCCACCATGTACTCCTACATGGCCTCTCATCGATACCTTTACCAAATCGTGTTCACCACACCACTCTCATTACCGACATAATCATTTCACTCTAGCCATCACCCAGATGAACCAGACCTGACACGACTCTAAGCATAGCAGGCATAGCAAGGTAGGAACAACACATACATATGGCTCAATCAACTCCTACACATGCTAGTGGGTTTCATCTAGTTACTGTGGCAATGACAGGTCATGCAGAGGAAATGGGTTCAACTACCGTAGCACACAACAGTTTGAAACGCGTTGTCTTAATGCAGTAAAAGAGAGCAGGAGCGAGAACATGGGATTGTATCGATATGATCAAATGGTTGGTTGCTTGCCTGATGGTTCGATGCACTGATACGGTTCTTCGTTAGGGTAATCACGGTACTCCTCGGAGGCAGAACCTGCCACAAAGAACATCGATACACAACATCACCAAACAATGTGCAACAATATGATGCATGCATGAAACATGGCAATATGAGTGTGTTGGGCTAATGCAACTAAAACCAAAAGGGTTTGAACAAATTTGAATCAAAGATTCAAATTTCAAACTCAAACATGGCCTTTTAAGGTGCTTTTCCTTGTTCTGCTTAAAACATCAATTTAACTTGTTTGATCATGCATGAAACTAGTACAGATGGATAGATTGGATTTTTCTGATCATTTTTCATATATAATTTGTCCAATTTGGAGTTACAGAATAAAAGTTATGAATTTTTGAAGTTTAAGTAATATTCTAGAATTTCCTGATTTAATTTAAATCCAGAAATATAATTATTGCGCCAGCATGACGTCAGCATGACGTCAGTGGTCAACTGCGGCTGTCTGGGGTCAAACCTGACGTGTGGGGGCCACACGTCAGTGACAGGGGGGGTTTAACAGGTTTAAATTAATCCTAATTAGGGATTAGTGGCGCTGGGGCCCACTGGTCAGTGTCAGGGGGGTTAACTAACAGTGGTTAGCACTAATCCTAATTAGCTACAGGGCTGGGCCCACCTGTCAGGGACTCAGGGGGTCCTGCCGTGGTCAAAGTGGGTCAAACCCACCGGCGACATGACGCCGGCGAGGCCCGAGACGGCGGCGCGATGCGGGATCGCGCTACAGGGCACAGGCGAGGCCGTGCTTGGGCTCGTTGGAGAGCCCTTGCTCCCGCGCGTCGAACGGTGGTGGTGGCCGTGCCTGGGGTGGTCTGTAGCGTCGACGGCGAGCTCGTGAGCGGCGGCCGGAGTTCGGGTGCGGTCGGAATCGGCGTTGCAGGGCGTTTCGGGAGGTGTTGGTGCGTGCTGCGTGCTCCTAGTGAGGTGTGGAGCACGATAGTGTGCTCGGTTGGGCGCTACGGTGACCGTGGCCACGACGGCGACATCGCCGGCGGCGTCGAGCTTCGGAGCTCAAGGGGGCGGCAGCTACAGAAGGCTAGGGACGACGGGGCAAGGGGGAATCGAATCGGTGGCTCACCGCGGAGCTGCAGGGATGGTTAGCGGGCTCGGGGACGGCCGGTGTGCAGCGAATCGACGGCGATGACCTCCGGTGGCCGAGGAGGGGAACGGCGACGTAGGCGGCGATGCAGGGCTTCCGGAGACCCGTGGAGCGGTGGGGAGGAAGAGGGGGTCGAGGTGGAGCTCCTGAGCTAGTCGGGGGAGCGAGGGGTGGCTGGAGACGGCTGCTGTGGCGAACGGCGGCGAGGGTGGTGTTCGGCCGTGAGAGAGAGAGAGCGAGGGAGAGGAGGGAGGAACTGAGGGAGAGTGAGAGAGAGCAGGGGGGAGGCGTGGCGTCGTCCGGGGCATCGAGCGAGGAGGGGAGGGCAGGCAGGCAGCCGAGCAGGTGGCGTGGCGCGGTGGCGCGCGCGCGCGCCGGCCACACTCCCCTCCCTCTGTCAAGGACGAAGACGACAGAGGAGGGAGGCGGGCTGGGCCGCCTGCTGGCTGGGCCAGCCAGCTGGCTGGGCCGCACAGTGGAGGAGCCTAGGTAAGCTCCTCCTGTTATTTAATTTTCTGTTTTCTAATTTCTGACATTTGTTTTGATTTAAATAATATATTAAATCATTTATTTAACTTATGCCAATTTTTGCAGGAGCTAGATATATTATTCCAGAGCTGCTTTATAATTGGCATAATATTTGGACATATATTAATATATATAATTAATATATTTCCAATGCAAATATTTATGCATTAATTCCAAATGCCCAAAATAAATACCTATGAGCTCTTAAAAATATTGGTTTGATTTTTATCTCTGTCCAATATTTTCAGAGAGAAACATGAGCATTTTCTTGGACCCTTTTGGAGAAATTTTTATTTGGGTTATTTTCAAAATGATTCTGAGGGTTTCACAGATCCCCATTTCAAGTTTATGATGAAAGAGTAAACATGATGCAACACTCTAATGCATGACTAGCTAGGGTGTGACATCTGTACTCTGTGTTTGGCTTCATCTCGCCATGATGACTATGCTTGTGTTCTGTTATGTTTACTTCTGAGTACTTGTTCTGCTGCTAGTAGTTCTTCATTTAGGAATTTCCTCACCAGCAAATTCCTTAGTGAAGAATTCATAAAAATTCCTTAGTCACAGCCTTGTCGCCGGCGAGGTCAGCCAGCCGATCTAGGGATCGGAGCTAGGGTTTGTCGATGTAGAAAAGGGGGATTGAGACGAGAGAAGGTAGGGGCCGGCAGGAGAGACGAGCCACAGAAGGGAGAGGATGGAATGATCTATTTCAAATTCAACTTGTCTTTGATACACACGCCACCGTGCTTATAACTGCGCACACTCGACTCTGGCCACACACGGCCCACACTCTCTAAGGCCCTGGGCCCGCACGACTAAGCTTACGGCCCACTCTCTATTCCTTCTTCCCGCTCTACCTTCGATCCCGCTTTCTCTCTTGGGTTACGTCCTTTGCTCTGCTTGATCGCCATGGTTAGTGCATCCGTACTAACAGTGTCCCCTCCTTGAGAACCAGCTGGTCCCCGGACTGGTGCGTCCGGAAATCGTGCCTTAACCACTTGGTAGTCTTCCCATGTTGCTGAAGAAGACGGTACTGATGACCACTTGATGAGAACCTGCAACAAGGCTGCATTCCCTTTTTTCACCAATCGTCGATCCAGGATCTCCTCTGGCACCACTCCCGGCACGGATAGGCCGAGTGGCACTGGCAGAGTATGAAACACTAGTGTATGGTCCGGAACATGTGCTTTGACCTGAGATACATGAAACACTGGATGCACCATGCTCCCCTTTGGTAATTCCAGTTTGTAGGCTGCATTACCCACCTTACTACAAATTCTGTAGGGTCCAAAAAACTTCAGAGCTAGCTTTGGGCACGGGCGATTGACCACTGACGACTGTGCATAGTGCTGCAGGCGCAGATATACCATTTCCCCTTCAGAGAACTCCCTGGGCGAGCGCTTTCTGTCTGCATATTGCTTATATTTGAACTGAGCTCGTGCCAAATGTTCCTTCAGAAGCGCTGTGTGTTGAGTTTGGTCAGTTATCCATGCCTGAACATCCGGATTCAGTGATGTAGTTGGTGCTGGCAATTGCCCAATTTTTGGATCGTGGCCATACAGATCCTTGAATGGACTGCACCCAATCGCTGAATGAAAGGATGTGTTGTACCAAAACTCTGCTTGGGGCAGCCAAGTTGCCCATTTGGCAGGAGCATCATGCACTGCACACCGTAGATACATCTCCAGACACTGGTTTACTCGCTCCGTTTGACCGTCGGTTTGAGGGTGATATGTTGTGCTCATCTGCAGCTCTGTACCCCACACCTTAAAGAGTTCCCTCTAGAATGCACTTGTGAACACTTTGTCTCGATCAGAGACAATGAATAGGGGTAATCCATGCAATCCGACGATATTGTTGAGGAAAGCTTTAGCAACAGCAGCAGCAGTAAATGGGTGTTTGAGAGGGATAAAGTGAGCTACCTTAGAGAATCTGTCTACCACCACCAGAATCGTGCTGTAGCCCTCTGACTTGGGTAGTCCTTCGATAAAATCCATGCTAATACACTGCCAGGGCCCATCAGGAATAGGGAGCGGTTGCAGCAAACCTGGGGACTTGCATAGCTCATGTTTTGCCTGTTGACAGATGTTACACTGCTTAACAAAATTCTCCACATCTCCTTTCATGCTGGTCCAACTGAACAGCTGCTTCACTCTGTGATAAGTGGGTAAAATGCCAGAATGACCTCCCACTAGAGTCGAATGGAAAGCCTGAATTAGTCTGGTGTGCAACCCTGAATTAGCTCCTACCCATATCTTGTCATTGTGCTTTATCAGATGGTCTTGTAACACAAATCCTGGAACTGCCTGAGGGTCTATTGCCAGTTTCTGTAGCATTTCTTGTGCCACTGGATCCACCGTGTATGAGTTCAGAACTTCCTGAATCCATAAGGGCTGTCCAACAGATACTGCAGTCCCTGCAAAGAGATGTGCTACTCGAGATAGAGCATCTGCCATAGTGTTTTCCACCCCTCTCTTATACTGAATAGTAAACTGCAGACCCACCAGTTTTGTCATTGCTTTCCTCTGTAAATCGGAGGTCAAATGTTGATCTCTCAAATGGCAGAGGCTCTGATGATCAGTTTTAATGACAAAAGGGCCTCTGGAGGGATACTGTCTCCACTTATCCACAACCATCATAATTGCCAGAAATTCTTTTTCATATATAGAGATCTTCTGATTCTTAACTCCCAGTGCTTTACTGTAGAAGGCTATGGGATGGCCTTCCTGTGTCAGCACTGCTCCTACTCCAGTGTCACAGGCATCAGTTTCCACACAGAATGTTTTAGAGAAATCTGGCAGTTGCAGCACTGGTGTACTGGCCATTGCTTCCTTTAGTAACAGAAAGGCTGTTTGTGCTTCTTCACTCCAGTGAAAACTTTGCTTCTTTAGGAGATTTGTCAATGGTTTTGCCAGCAGACCATAATTTTGAACAAATTTTCTGTAGTATCCAGTTAGACCTAGAAACCCTCTCAACTCAGTGACATTTTGAGGCACAGGCCATTGCACCATAGAAGAAGTCTTGGCAGGGTCTGTTGCCACTCCTTGGTCAGAAATAATATGCCCTAAATACTCCATGGACTGCTGTGCAAATGAGCACTTGCTGGCTTTCACATAAAACTGATTTTCTCTCAGAATCTGAAATACAGTCTAAAGATGCTCAATGTGGTCTTCTAGTGTTGCACTAAAAACAAGTACGTCATCCCTAAAAACAAGCACAAACTTTCTGTGGTGAGGGCCAAATATGTAATTCATAACACACTAAAAAGTACCATGGGCAGTAGCCAGCCCAAAGGGTACCACCTTGAACTGAAAGTGGCCATGATGAGTTTTAAAAGCTGTTTTGTGTTCATCCTCAGATACCATCCTTATCTGATGATATCCAGATCTCAGATCCAATTTTGAAAACCATTTGGTGCCAGCTAGTTCATCTAGTAACTCATCTACCACTGGCATAGGAAATTTGCTTTTGACAGTAATATCATTCAATTTTCTGTAATCCAAATAGAATCTCCAAGAGCCATCTTTCTTTTTGACCAGTAGAACAGGTGAAGCAAAGGGACTGATACTAGGTGTGACTATCCCAGCTTCAATCATCTCTTTAACCTGTCTCTCTATTTCATCCTTCTGAAGAGGAGAATATCTGTAAGGCCTGCTGTTCACAGGTACAACACCAGGCAGTAAATGGATTGCATGATCAAATGCTCTGGCAGGAGGTAAACTCTTGGGTTCACTGAATACATCTTCAAACTGGTGTAACACTTCTTGAACAGCAGCAGGAGTTGTCTGTGCCACAGGTGCATCCATTGATTTGGGATTTTCAAAAACTGGATGTATAAGAGCAATTGCCCATACATCATTCCCCTTTTCCCATTTTGCAAGTTGATCTGCTGGAAGTTCTTTAAGATCAGACACTGGTGTGGGTAACACTCCTTGTAACTTGACTGTTGTTCCTTTGTGCTGAAACTGGATCCATTTCTCTGCCCAGTGACATTGCATAACTCCTTGTTGTTCAAGCCAGTCCATACCTAGAATGATATCATAACTGCCCAGTGGAAAAACCCTCATAGGACTGGAGAAACTCTGTCCTTGCAGCCACCAAGTTAAATTGGGAACAATGTCAGTACAAGCTACTTTCTCTCCATTAGCCACTTTAACTGTCAAGGCTGTCTAACTTGTCAGGAGTAATATGCAATCTGGTCAACAGATTTTGGTCCACAAACGTGTTTGTGCTGCCAGAATCCACTAGAATGAGTACCACCCGATTGCCAATCAGTGCTCTAAGTTGAATTGTCTTGGGATGTGGTGCCCCAGACATTGCTTGTACTGAAATAGCAACACACTCTTCTTGGGAATCTACTAACAAAGCATCCAACACTGCATCATAAATGATCAAATGAGGATCCACAACTTCGACTGCTTTAATTTGAGCAGTGGGGCCTGGAGCAGAATTACAGGTGTGACCTGGAGTATATTTCTCTCCACAACTGTAACATAGTCCATTTGCTCTCCTGTACTCCTTCAGTTGTTTGGCCTTCCATAATTCCCCTGGTGCAATCTGAGTTTTGTTCTCATTTATGGTATAAGTTGTTCTCTGTGCACTAGGTTTGTCAGCAAATCTGCCTAGTTTCTGTTGTGCCAGAAGTCCCTCTTGCACTCCAGCATACAAGCAGCCATTTGAATTGTGCTTGGTAACTGAAGTTCCACCACAACTCTCAATTCCTCTTTGAGACCCATGATGAACCTAGTGACCAGGAAAGTGTCACTAATTGCTGGTTCGTATAACATGATGTTGTACACCAGCTGATGAAACTGCATCTTGTATTCTTCCATAGTATTTAATTGCTTGAGCAGCATCAGGGATTTCATCAGTTCTCTATGAACATTTATATCAAACTCCAACAAAATGGCCTCACAAAACTGCTGCCAATTTGGCCACACCCCTTGCTGTTTGAACGCCTGAAACCAGTGTGCTGCATTGTCGGTCATATTCAGAGAGGTAGAGGTGACCTTAAAATTCTCCGGAATATTGTACAGCAGGAAGAATGATTCACAGTTGTCCAACCAAATTCGCACCCCAGATCCATCGAACTTGGGAAAATCCATTTTTGACATCCAATTACGCCGCCCCGTGGCCTCATCACACTGTATATACTGTCTGATCTAGTTTAGTGACTTGTTGGTGTACCTGACTGCCTCGTGGATGGCTGCGGGCTGATGATCCTGGCGCTGCGCCCAACACACCCTCTGACCCACGAGCTCCGGTGTGCGGTGCCTCGTCGCTGCCCCGTTGCGCCTGTTTCTCCCCCCTGCTCGCCTAAACTTGTTCCTGTTGCACCTTGTCCAACGTATCGCAGGAGAGGTTGACCTTCATCTGAACTTGATCCAGCAGCAGCGCCTGCTCCACGAGCTTCACGTCCATGGCCTCCAGCCGCTCCGATATCCCCTCGACCGCATCCAGCTTACTTTGCGCCGCTCTGAGAGCCGCAAACTCCTTGAGCATCCGCGCCTCAAACGCCTCCATCCCAGTAGATAGATGCAGGGTCTGAGCGCTAGGCTTGAACGGCGTCGTCGCGAAACCCGCTCAGTCAACCCACCTCAGGTCCGGAATTACGCCGATCGAACCCGTAGGTGATCTGCAACCTTCGCCTCGGAATTTGCTGGGTACGTCTGAGCGGCAGCGAAACGCGTCCCGGAATTGAAAGCCTCTGATACCAGATTGTCACACCCTTGTCGCCGGCGAGGTCAGCCGGCCGATCTAGGGATCGGAGCTAAGGTTTGTCGATGTAGAGAAGGGGGATTGAGACGAGAGAAGGTAGGGGACGGCAGGAGAGACGAGCCACAGAAGGGAGAGGATAGAATGATCTATTTCAAATTCAACTTGTCTTCGATACACACGCCACCATGCTTATAACTGCACACACTCGACTCTGGCGACACACGGCCCACACTCTCTAAGGCCTTGGGCCCCCACGACTAAGCTTACGGCCCACTCTCTATTCCTTCTTCCCGCTCTACCTTCGATCCTGCTTTCTCTCTTGGGTTACGCCCTTTGCTCTGCTTGATCGCCATGGTCAATGCATCCGTACTGACATTCATTTAGGAATTTCCTCACCAGCAAATTCCTTAGTGAAGAATTCATAAAAATTGCCTATTCACCCCCTCTAGTTGATATAACGCACTTTCAATTGGTATCAGAGCTAGGTTTTCCCTTGTTCTGTGTGATTTTGGTTTAACCGCCTAGATTTTAGTTATGTCGACCGCAGGTATGATCAAGGTCTCTGCTGGGTGTCCTACCTTCGATGGAACGGACTACCCCTACCGGAAGAATAAGATGCGAATGCATCTTGAGGCAATTGACAATGATCTGTGGTATGTTGTGGAAAATGGTGTTCCCTCAGTCTCACCTTCTCTGAACGCTACTGATGTGAAGAGATTCAAGCAACTCGATTCTCAAGCAAAGAATATCATATGTGGTCATCTGAGCAAAGGACAGTATGGAAGAGTGAGTGCTTCGGAAACTTCTAAGCTTATCTAGGATAGGCTGTCCAAAGTAAATGCAGGAGTCTGAACTCAACGTGACTCTCGTGTTGACGTTCTTCGCAATCTCTTCAACCACTTCAAAAGACTCGACAATGAAAATGTTCAGCAAACCTTCGATCACCTCACTGACATCTCAAATGAGCTTCAAGCGCTTGGCGCCACTGACATCACCGACCATGAGGTGGTGAAAAAATTGCTGAGATTGCTAGATTCCTCATTTGACACTCTGGCACTGATGATTCAAGAGCGTGCTGACTACAAGTCACTTGATCCCGCTGATATCCTCGAGAGGCTAAACACTCATGAGTTCCAGCTTGCTGAGAAGAGAGATCTCTATGGTTCGAGCTATGGCAGATCACGTGCTTTGAAGGCCAAGGCAGTCTCTGAGTCTGAAGATGAAGACTCTGCTAGCAGCCTTGGTGACCCTGAAGAATTGAGCCAGGAACTTGCACTGCTCGTGAAGAAATTTCAGAAGTTCTCAAGATGTGGTCGCTTTGGAAAACCCTCAAGGAGCAATGATTCCTCATCTAGTGACTACAAGAAGAGGCTATGCCACAAATGCAAGAAACCTGGTCACTACATCCAAGATTGTCCTCAGTGGGATAAGGAATCAAAGAAGAAGAAATACAAGGATTACAGTTCTGATGATGCAAAGAAGAAGAAGAAATCTTCAAAGTCTTCATCATCAAAATCCTCGAGGTCTTCATCTCACAAGAAGAGCAGCTCCAAGAAGGCTCAGGCATTCATTGGCAAGGAAATGGACTCTGAGGCTGCATCTGAGGAACATGAGGACGAGGAGGCATCTGAGGAGTCGGAGTCTGGTGTGGCGAGCCTAGCTCTCGCTACTGCATTCGTCAGCAAGTCTATCTTCAACTCTGAAAAACGACTCCACCAACAAGGCTGATGAAGGCAATGATGACTACGCTCCCACCTATTGCTTCATGGCAAAAGGTGCCAAGGTAACTAAATACGCCTCCTCTGACTCAAGTGAGGATGAATCTGATGAAAATCTCAAACCCAGCTATTCTAAACTTGCTAAAATTGCTGTGAAACAACAAAAGGCTTTTGAAAAGGTTCAAAACATGCTAGACAAAAGTGATGATATGTTGGGTGAAGAAATGGATCGCACTAAAACCTTGACTGAAAATCTTCAGAGACTTCAGTCCAGGTTTGACAATCTTCATGGTCATCATAACACTCTCTTATCTGATCACGAGAAGCTTTCTTATGAATTTCTTCAAAGAAAGCAAGATCTTGAAAAGCTAAGAGTGGATTATGAAGATCTTCAGAAGGAGCGTGATTCATTACTTGCTCAACAAATCAGCGCCACACAAGAAGAATTTGTTCCTCCATGTCTGAAGTGCATTGAACGTGAAACTGCTAATTCTTCACCTGAATGTTCAAATGCTTCTAATGCTACAAATTCTTCATATGTCTCTACTATCACTAATTCCTCATCTGAGGACAATGCAAGTATCACTGATGATGCAGGGCTGAAGGAATTGTACATGACAGGCATGTACAAAAGCCTCAAAGGGCATCAGACTCTTTGTGATGTGCTCAAAAAGAAGATCCTCAACAGAAAGCCTAGAAAAGAGGGTATTGCCTTTGAGAGGAAACTCAATGCTGATGGAACATATTGGAAGCCTGAGCAGTACCCCAGAACCTCATGGGTTGCTGCAAAGGGACCTTCAGTTGATCCATCCAACTTATCTGGCTTTACATGTGAATCTCCTCATTCTTCTGATGAGTCATTTGACTCTAACTATAAACTGTTCAAAAATCAGAAAGGTGAAGTATTTGCTAGATATGTTGGGACTAACTGCAGGAACGGTTCCCCTATGAAGAAAATCTGGGTTCCCAAAAGTTGCCTTGAAAGTCTTCAGGTGAATGTCCTCATGACACCACCTGTGAAGAAAAGGAACTCCAAATCAAATTCGTCATATGAACCAAATTCTTCATATGGATCCAAGTCCTCAGGTGGACCAAATTCCTCACGTGGATCAAATTCCTCAAAAGGATCAAAGTCCTCATATGCTCATCATCGGGCTAACCCTTCTGTTTCGCAGGGTAGAGCTAAGGGCTATGAATATGTGCATTATTCTTCAAATCATTATGTTCATAAGTCCTCAAAGAATTTCTCTGCTTATTCATATGCTTACCCTAACATCTCTTATGTGAAACGAAGTGGACTGGCGTCCATGCCACCTTTCTCATATGGTGCTCGCAGAGTGATGAATTCTTTGCCACCCCTCCAGATGTGGGTGGTGAAGAAAAAGAACTAATCTCTTATGCAGGGTCAGGTCTCCAGTCGTGCTCAAAACGACCGAAGAATTTATGGAGACCTGAACAGTGCCTGATAGGACGCAGGCTAATCATGATGAAATGAACCTTCATTTCACACGTCCTCATACTGATTATCTGTTTCACATTGCTTGATGAAATTGACCTGATGATACTGATGTCATATTCTTCACTGATGAAGTATATGAGTTTGTAAGCTGCACTAATTCATCTGCAGGATGATCAACCCAAGGCAAATGAGTGGGTCCTCGATAGTGGATGTACAAATCACATGACTGGTGACAAGAATCTATTGATGGATGCTCCCTTATCACCATCACATCTGAAGCATATCATCTTTGTTGACAAAGGCAAAAGTCAGGTATTGGGTCTAGGTAAGGTTGCGATCTCTAAGGACATACACATGGACAAAGTCATGCTTGTTGAGTCCTTAGGATACAACCTCATGTCTGTCTCAATGCTTTGTGATCTTGATATGGTTGTTGTCTTTGGCAAGTATCGTTGTGTTGTGATCATGGAAGCTGACAATTCCAAAGTCTTCGAAGGCTTTAGGAGAGGAGACTTGTACATTGTTGATTTCTCTACAGGACCACAACCTGCCGTGTGCTTACTTGCAAAAGCTTCAGAAGGCTGGCTATGGCATCGACGACTTGGTCATGCTGGCATGAGGAATCTGCACACGCTCGCGAAGAAGAAGCATGTCATTGGCATTGAGAATGTCAAATTCCTCAAGGATCATTTATGTGGAGCCTGTGAAGCTGGGAAGATGACAAAGGCCAAGCATCCAGCGAAGTCTATCATGACTACCACTCGACCATTTGAATTGCTTCACATGGATCTCTTCAGTCCTAATCATTATTCTGCTATGACAAATGATGCATCTCTATATGGCTTTGTTATTGTTGATGATTATTCTTGTTACACATGGGTACACATTGTTACTTACAAACATGAAGTGCAGGAAGTCTTCAAACGATTTTCCTCGAGGGCTTCAACCAACTTTGGTGTGAAGATCAAGCACATCAGGAGTGACAATGGAACTGAGTTCAAGAATTCCGGTCTTGATGACTATCTTGATGAACTTGGTATTACTCATGACTTATCTGCTCCTTATACTCCTCAACAGAATGGCGTCGTGGAGCGCAAGAACAGAACCCTCGCTGAAATGGCTCGCACTATGCTTGATGAATACAGGACACCTCGTCGGTTCTGGATTGATGCAATTGATACCGCTTGCCACATCATCAATAGAGTATATCTTCACAAATTCTTCAAGAAGACTGCCTATGAACTCCTCACTAATAAGAAACCCAATGTAAGTTACTTCAAAGTCTTTGGTGCTAAATGTTGGATTAGAGATCCTCATCACAATTCTAAGTTTGCACCGAAAGCACATGAGGGTTTCATGCTTGGTTATGGAAAGGACTCACACACCTACAAAGTCTTCAACAATGTTCTTCACAAGGTTGTTGAAATTGTAGATGTGCGATTCGATGAAACTAATGGCTCACAAAGAGAGCATCTACCTTCTGTGATAGATGAACCAACACCTGAGGATTCTATCAAGTTCAAAGCCACTGAGGATGTCATTCCTACTGAAGAATCTACTGAAGAATTCATTCCAGAATGTGATGAACGTCAAGCTGGCGCACCAGAAGATAATGGTGCTGAGGAAAATGCTCCTGAAGAAAATGCAGATCAAATTCCTCGAAGACAACCCGCTCATCCTCGTATTGCAAATGAAGTGCAAATCGAGAAGACCATTGATGACATTGAAGCACCAGGTCCTCTCACACGCTCAAAAGCCTCACAATTATCTAACTTTTGTGGGCACTTTGCATTTGTCTCTATCATAGAGCCCACTAAGGTAGATGAAGCATTTCTGGAGCCTGAGTGGATTCAAGCTATGCAAGAAGAATTACATCAGTTCAAGCTCGACAACGTCTGGGAATTGGTCAAACGTCCAGATCCTCGCAAGCACAACATTATTGGCACAAAGTGGATCTACCGCAACAAGCAAGATGAAAATGGCCTTGTGGTGAGGAATAAGGCATGGCTTGTAGCTCAAGGCTACACACAAGTTGAAGGAATTGACTTCGATGAAACTTTTGCACTTGTTGCTAGACTTGAGGCTATTCACATATTACTTGCTTATGCTAACCATCATGATATTATCTTACAACAAATGGATGTGAAAAGTGCATTCCTCAATGGTAAGATTGAGGAAGAAGTATATGTTGCTCAACCCCCAGGTTTTGAAGATCCAAAGAATCCTGATAAAGTCTTCAAGCTCAACAAGGCCCTGTATGGCCTCAAGCAAGCCCCTCGGGCATGGTATGATACCTTGAAGGAATTCTTCGTGAAGAATGGCTTCAAACCCGGTTCACTCGACCCAACTCTTTTCACTAAGTCTTATGATGGTGAATTGTTTGTGTGCCAAATATATGTTGATGATATCATTTTCGGCTGTACTGACCAACGATATAGTGATGAATTTGCCTATATGATGAGTGAAGAATATCAAATGTCTATGATGGGAGAGTTGAAATTCTTCTTAGGTCTTCAAATTCGTCAACAACGCAATGGAATATTCATATCTCAGGAGAAATACCTCAAGGACGTATTGAGGAAATTCGGCATGCAAGATTGCAAAGGGGTCAAAATTCCAATGCCCACAAATGGCCATCTATGCACTGATGAAAATGGTAAAGACTTCGATCAAAAGGTATACCGCTCCATGATTGGCTCTTTATTGTACCTATGTGCATCTAGGCTGGATATTATGCTTAGTGTTTGCATGTGTGCCTGATTTCTAGCTACACCGAAGGAATCACACCATAAGGCTGTGAATCATATTCTTCGATACTTAGCTCACACACCAACACTTGGATTATGGTATCCCAAGGGCTCCACTTTTGATCTCATTGGATATTCAGACTCTGACTATGCTGGCGATCGCGTGGACCGCAAGTCAACATCTGGTACATGTCATTTCCTCGGACGATCTTTGATCTGTTGGTCCTCGAAGAAACAGAACTGCGTATCTCTCTCCACTGCAGAAGCTGAGTACATTGTTGCTGGATCGTGCTGTGCTCAACTACTATGGATGAAGCAAACACTCAAGGACTATGGCATCAACATGAAGAATGTGCCTCTCTACTGTGACAATGAGAGTGCCATCAAGATTGCTCATAACCTAGTTCAGCACTCGAAGACCAAGCACATCCAAATTTGTCATCATTTTCTTCATGATCATGTGTTGAAATGCGACATCTCCATCGACCACATCAGCACTGAAGATCAATTGGCCAACATCTTCACTAAGCCCTTGGATGAGAAGAGATTTAGCAAGTTGCGGTGTGAGCTAAATATCCTAGAATCTTCGAATGTTCTCTGAAATGGACACGCATCCTAACACTTATGCCGACTTGATGACTTAGATGCGCAACACACGAAGTAACATTTTTCTTCAATCAATGAAGACTAACCCTCTAAGTGTGAAGAAATTAATGAAGAAATTGATTCTCAGAGCCCTACGACAATTGTACGTGGTGTCTGAAATCAGCTTTCTTATACGGTGGGTTACGCCAGCAACCAAAGTTGAAAATCTTCAATTTGAGTTTTTCTTCATTTTTGAAATTCCTCAGTTTTTAAAATTCTTAAACTTTGCATTGTCTTCACTCTTTCTGGTGTTGTTCTTCATTCGAATATATGTATAAATGAGTTTTAAGTCCTCTATAGCATTCACTTATTGTTATTTCTTCAAGTTGATTTCTTCTGCTAAGTGAATGTGATCGGACCCTTCCCCCTCTATGCTAAACTCAACCCATCAATCTATTCACAAATTCCTCATATGTGTTCTATTTGAAACTCGTTCAAATTCTTCACCGTGTCCTTGACAGCTGAAGAAATTGCAAACAAAACTTTTAACTTATCTTATCTGAATTTTCGGCTTTGCCACTCAAACCGTTCCGCATCCCACGATATACTTATCTATTCACCCACGATCCTACACGATCACCACCTCACAGTACGTGGGTGACACATGTCATGCGAATGAGAAGGGTCAGGGGCAAGTTCGTCCTAAATCTTCGGGCGAACAATTTTTCACTGCGACTATAAATACCCCCTCACCCCTTCCTCACTTCCTTTACTCCGCTCGACCTCTCTCTCCCGCTTGAGCTTCTCAAACCCTAGCGCCGCCGCTACTCCATCATCGCTGGTGAGGAAGAGCTTCACTGCCTCGACCTCGTCGCCATCGTACTCGCGCCGGCCGCGGAAATCTTCACTCCGCCGCCGCCGTAGCCGTCTTCCTCCGCCAAGTTAGGGCATGGAAGATCTGAACTGACGAACTTCACATCTGTTCTTCCCAGTTCGTCGTGTTCTTCACTTCGGGTAATTAAAAGTTACTTTTAACTACTCGCTTTGATTCTCAAGTTTTTATGAAAAATCTTCAAAGGTGTTTATTCTTCAATTCTTCACACACATGAACACCTCACACGTCATCTGTTCTTGATTCGTTTCTCTAAGCTATGATTTTCTTCAAGATTCCTCAATTGTGTGGATTTTCAATCTATACAACTCTGGAACCTAAGACAAAGAACGCTTAGTGAAATTTCTCAAGACTCATCTGGTCAAATTCCTCAAAATTGTTCCTTTTGAAAAACCCTCTGAGAACGCATATGACCTCTTCAAATTCCTCGCAACTACACTCTGTTCACAGGTACAAATGTCTGCTGCTGAATCACTATGTTCTCATCAACTTAACTCATTTGCAGCGTTCCTCGAAGAAAAGTTGCATACTTCTTCAGAGAATTCGATTGTTCAAATTCCTCAACTGAAGAAAATGGCAGATGGTAAGAAGCCACAGAAGGGAGGAAAGAAGCCTGAGGTCATGACTGCTTTTGAGATCCCTGAGGATATTTATGCAGGCTATTGCACACCTGATGAGGCCAAGTTTGGTAAGGAGAACAAAAATTAGCGCAAGGTGTGCATACAGAGGATTGAAAGGAGATGGGCACGGGAATGGAGGGAGTACAAGTATGTAACTCCCAAGTACATGAAGAAATTCGCACTCAACCCTCCATGCCCATGACCTCCATTGGCACCAGGCCAGTTGACAGATCCCACTAGCCTCAAGCGCGGTGAGGATTATCCCGATGAATGGGCAAAGCGCCAGGCCAAACTGGCTAAGCAAGCGAAGGGAGCAGTGAGGAAATTCAACGCTGACTCTGCTGCTGCTGCTGCCTCTGCTGAGGCCTCTGCCAGTCAGCCCAAGAAGGCTATGCCCAAGAAAGCCTGCACACAAGTCCAGTGCTTCACCTTCAATGCCCTCATGGCCAAGCTCCTCTGCTATGCCATCAAGGCCAGACTCCTCAAGGCCCTCATGGAAAATTCCTCAAACTGCTCCGTCAAAGTCCTCAGCTCCTCCGTCAAAGTCTTCAGCTGCTCCGACCAAATCCTTGGCACCTATGCATCTCACCACGTGCCAAAGGACTCAAGGCTTCTCTATTGCCTCAGGAGCATCTGCAAGCTCCTCTGATGCTCGAAATTCCTTAGCTGGTCCCTCTCTGCTGAAGAAAAAGGCCACTGCTGGACAAGGCACTCGCCCAAGTCCTCACAAGAAGCAGGTCGCCTTCCATGTACCTTCTGATGATGATGAGGCTGATGATGAAGAACTTGCCGAAATCATCAGAAATAGGCAACCCAGGGCTGCTAGAGCCAAAGGCAGCAATGTGCCACTGATGTTGGATCCCAAGCTGATCCTTGATTACATTGACTTATGGCACAAGGACCCCAACACGCCTTTGCCGGAGATGAACCTCACTCCTGGTCAAAGCCATTTCCTCACTGCCTTCATTGAAGAAGAGAAATGGAAATTTGAACAAGGCAGAAGTCTGAAGAAAGCGCAGTACAAGAAACATCGCTACCTCAAGGACAATGTCCTCACTCTCACCCCTGATCAGCTCATTGCTCTGCAAGCTGAAATCAAACAATTGAGTGATGAATTTGATCGCTATTATGCTGACTGGAAGGGCGCCAAAGTGCGTTTCGTCAATCTGACGAAGAAATTCACATCAAGTGCTGCTCCACCTGTGCACGTTGAAGTTACTCAGGCCGAGGCATCTGCTCAGCCTACTGAAGAAAATGCCAGCACCATTGATGACAATCAGGCTGCTGAAGAAAATGAGAGTGCAAGGGCTGATGACTCCATTCCAGCCGCTGAAGATATTGCCAGGGCATCCACTAGTGGTGCACCTGAAGAAAGTGAACAAGTCAGGGCAACTGCATCAGTTGTGCCTGAAGAAAATGAACCAATGTCCTGTGCACCTCCTGCTCCTACACAAACTCCAATCCTTCCATCTGCATCAGATGCGAAGAAGACCAAGGCTGCAGAACGTGCAGCTGTGAAAAAAAGGAAGGCATCAGCTTCATTAAATTCTTTAGCTCCGAAGAATATGAAGACTCTGATCAGTTCAATTGATAATCCAAGTGATGCCGTTCCGGTTTCATCAATGCCAGCAAAGGACCTTGTTCCTTTTGGTGAAGACTATGTGATTCCTGATGAATCTGGTGAAGAAACTCCTTCTGCTGCTTCTTCAGAGCAGTTGGACGAAGAAATTGAAGTGGATGAGATCCCTTCAACCCCAATCATTTCCTCACCTTTGCCTAAGTTTACTGCTGGAGAGGCAGGTGTTGAAGAAATTGAAGAGGAGGATGTGGACATTAGCTGTACCACTCCTGTGCTCAATGATGAATTTTGGGACAGTCAACATCCCAACTCTCCAATGTTCACTCCACTCCAAGCTATTCCTCAGTCCCCTGCCGCCACTGAAGTGCAAATGGGATCTGAAGAACCTCATGCAACCCCAAGTGTTCATGAAGAAATTCCAGCCACTAGTGCTAAAGAAATTTTCAATGAAGAATTGAGGACCCAGGCTAAAGCTGAAGAAGAGCCTGAAATTCCTCAGCCTGAGGAACCTGAGATTGCGATTCCTGAAGTGGTGCCGCAATTGACTGACACTCCTCAGCCAAGCCAAAGGATCCTTTCTCTAAGAAGCAAAAATTCAAGGCTGATGATTTCTTCGGTGAGCACGTGTTCTTCACTGACTTCAACCCCTATGGCAATGCTCGTCTTAGAAGGAAGCGTTTCTGGACTGCCAGCTAGGCCAACTTCTATTCCTCAGTGCTCTTCAACAAGGACAAAGTCTTCGATCATGAGCATATTCCTCATGTGGACATGGAATCCATGGCATGCTTCTCTCAAGTCCTCAGCATGATTCATGATGCTGGCTTGCTCAATTTCTGCTCTGACATTGTTGATTGGAATGAAGAACTTATTCTTCAGTTCTACGCAACCTTGCATATCACAGGCGATGCGGCTGACGTCAACTCATGTGTGTTGGACTGGATGACTGAAAACACTCATTACAAGGCACCAGCCACGGAATTGCTTCGTGCCCTACCAATCAGTCCTCCACTTGACGGTGCTCGTTGTCTGTATGATGAGCCTGAACTCACTGATCACTATATGCAAGTGCTCATGAAGCCGCTGAAGCCAGGACAAGCTCCAAGGACCAAATTCCTCGTGAAGGAATTGCTCTATGTGCCAAGGACAATCTACCGCATTCTGACGAAGACCATGAGTCCCATCAAAGGCCATGACTCATCCGATGAAGAAATTATCGGAATGATGAAGAATATGCTTTTCAACATCATGCATGGCATCCCCATCAATTATCATGATTTCTTCATGAGGACTCTGGCGAATGTTGCACTTTCTCCATTTGAGCTGAAGCCTTACGCGCCGTGGATCATGAGATTCCTCAGAACAAGGTCTTCACTCAACTACAAGGCTGATTTTCAGAATCACCTCAGCTACTTGCCCCCTATTGAAGTCCTCAAGCGGACAATTTCCTCATCTGATGAGAAGGGCAAGTCACCAGCCGTGATCGATGAAGGCATTCGTCCATTGGATGGTCAGTTCCGCAAAGCTGCATCTTACTCCACCAATGATGACTCTGCCACTCATGATACTGCTGCCTATGCTACCAAGACAAGTCCTCAAGCTACTGCTCCTCGTGTGCTGACTGATCGTGAACTGCTGATAAGTCTTCACCAGAAGGTGGATCGCAACCACAAGTGGGTTAAGCGTCAGTTTGGTTCTATTCTTCACAACATGACTTCCACACATAATGCAGTGAAGAAAAACCACTACTACCTCCATGAAGTGTTTGATCGCACCTGGGCTATTCTGTCGCATCTATATGGTGAAGAAGATCTGAAGCAAATGGGCTTCAAAGAAGACTTTGACTGGTCTGCTCCTCCACTGAAGAAATTCAAGAGGGTCAAGGTTCCTTCTGTGGTGGCCAGCTCATATTCTTCATCGCGCGCCACGGACGAGTATGAAGACTTGGACGACACTACAACAGGCCCTACATCGACTCAAGACCCTGACAACGCTGGCGCTCCTCCATCAACATGATATTCTTCAGGGGCGTTAGTCCTCAGTTTCAACCCTTTTGGTCATTCGATGATAAAGGGGGAGAAATTTGAGTTAGTGTTCAAGCGGGTCTATCTTATATGGGCGTTTTTTTGCTAAGTTACAACCCTCGTTCTTCTGATGACTTTGCTGGATCGAGTTGTAATCTTAAACTGTATGGTGACCTGATACTTTTGCTGTGTTCTTCTGCATGCTTATTCCTCATTAATATTAATGCACGCATGCTGAATTACATCAGTCACCATATTTCATCATGCATTTCAAATTCTTCATATTATATATCAAATGCGTGTATGAATTACAAGATATAGGGGGAGATCTCCATGATTATACTCTTCAAGTGTGCATTGCTTCAAAAGCAAATTCCTCACTATGCACATCTTCAGGGGGAGTTCTTCTATATCTTGCAATCAAATTCCTCAATACCAGTATTTACACTTCCCATGTTTATCCCCGTTGAAAACTTAACCTATATTGTCATCAATCACCAAAAAGGGGGAGATTGTAAGTGCATCTAGTGCCCCTTAGTGATTTTGGTGTATTGAAGACTTATAGGTTAAGGGACTGATGCGTTTGTGAGTGTACACAGGTCTATAAGTCTATGAGGAGTTTGATATTTACAGAGAAAGTCGACCCCTAAAAATGAAGTTCTTCGTCTGAAGACTTTGGATATCTGAAGACTTTCTGAAGACTTTGAAAGTGAAGAAATTGGTGTGACCTTGAAGACTTGGTATTCATTCGAGGAACATGAAGCGTGAAGACTTTTGTTTTCGTAGTTTCATTTTCTCTTTCTTGAGTCATAGGAAACACCGTACTGTTAAAGGGGGTCGAGGAAATACTAAGGAAAAATTTCCATGTGATGCTCAACTCAAAATCCTACACCTACCAATCCCTTCGAGTGAAGCCATTGGAAATCTCATACAGTTCAGTCATATTCTTCAGTGACAGAGACGAAGTTCTTCTGGTCTCTGAGGAATTTGTTCTGACTGAGGAGTTAGGAATTCACCAGTGTGAATTACCTACACAGTGAGGAACATGATAGCCCTGAGGATTTTCATAGTCAAAATTCCGACCGTTGCTGTGCTATGCGCCAGCAGTTCCAAAATATCTATCCACCTAACGGTCATATCAGACAAGGGACTTTATGTCTTATCATGTCGGGCTGCTCCCTAGGCTATAAATAGCCGCCCCCTTCAACCACTAGATGGTTGGCTGCTCCGAGAGAAACTGGCACTTGTCAATTGAGAGCATCCCATCCTCCGAGGACTTCGAGCGAAAATCATCAAGTGAGGAAAATAAAACCCAAACCCAACACCTACAAACCCAAAGTAATTGAGCATCACTGAAGAGATTGATCCTGCATGGATCTGACGCTTGTTACCTTTAAAGACTGTGCTTCTTCCAGACGGTTAGGCATCAAGGTCTAGAGCATCCAAGAGGAATTGTGGATCGCCGAGTGACCAAGTTTGTGAAGGTTCGGAAGTCACCTGAAGACTTACCACGAGTGATTGGGCGAGGTCTGTGTGACCTTAGCTCAAGGAGAATACGGTGAGGACTGTGTGTCCGGGACTGGGTGTCCTCGAGTTTAAATACTCAGCCGCTCCAACCAGATGTACAACTGAGACATCAGTTGGGACTGGTCTACCAAATCATTATCTTCACCAAGCCTACTGGTTCTATTTCCTCAACTCTTTCATTTCCTCATGTCTATTGTTGTGTGCCTGTTCATATCTGTTTGAAGACTTTGACTGAAGACTTTCTCAATTTCCTCAGATCAATTTCTTCAGTCTGTCCGTCTTATTTCTTGTGTTATCCTGTGTTTACGCTTTCTGTACTCTATGTTTGTCTTCATCTCGCCATGATGACTATGCTTGTGTTCTGTTCTGTTTACTTCTAAGTACTTATTTCGCTGCTAGTAGTTCTTCATTTAGGAATTTACTCACCAGCAAATTCCTCAGTGAAGAATTCATAAAGATCGCCTATTCACCCCCCTCTAGTCGATATAACGCACTTTCAACCATCGACAATGTCAAAGCCAAGATCTTCACGGGAAGGGGTTGATCCTCCCGGGAACTCGCTTTCCGTTGTCTGCTTCCAAGCCCCGCCAATGACTAGTCACTGGCAGGAGCACCGAAGGGATTAGTACAACGGGCTAAGCCTGCCGTGGCCAGCCATAGCATGGTGTGAGCCGACAGGCATGCACGATCTCCCTTGGAGGCCAAGTCGCATGCGCGCTGGCACCCTGATCGCTTTATGCGACATGCACGCCACTTGCCAGCATGTGCTACAGTGATGGGCACGAAGTCAACAAAGCTGCCCAATGGGATGTTTGTCTGCTCCCGGTTACGTCATCCCACGCCATGTGCCTCTTGCATTTAATGTGTTAGGTGCTCTGCTATACAACCACCATTTTTTACTATGTTATAGCTACTGTGTCAACTCCTTGCAACTTGGAAGGATCGAGAAGATGTGTCTAGAGAGGGGGTGATTAGACCCTCAACAAACAAAGATGGCAGTTTTTAAGTTTTCCAGGTTGAGGTGGTAGATTAAAACAATTTCAAGCATACACAATACAATTCAAGCAAGCATGCAAAGAGTATATGAGCAGCGGAAAGTAAAGCATGCAACTTGAAAGAAAGTAAAGGGATGGGATTGGAGTGTGCAAACGCAATTGGAGACACGGAGATTTTTGGCGTGGTTCCGATAGGTGGTGTTATCGTACATCCACGTTGATGGAGACTTCAACCCACGGAGGGTAATGGTTGCGCGAGTCCACGGAGGGCTCCACCCATGAAGGGTCCATGAAGAAGCAACCTTGTCTATCCCATCATGGCCATCACCATGAAGGACTTGACTCACTAGGGTAGATCTTCACGAAGTAGGCGATCTCCTTGCCCTTACAAACTCCTTGGTTCAACTCCACAATCTTGACGGAGGCTCCCAAGTGACACCTAACCAATCTAGGAGACACCACTCTCCAAAAGGTAATAGATGGTGTGTTGTTGATGAACTCCTTGCTCTTGTGCTTCAATTGATAGTCTCCCCAACACTCAACTCTCTCTCACAGATTTGGCTATGGTGGAAAGATGATTTGAGTGGAAAGCAACTTGGGGAAGGCTAGAGATCAAGATTCATATGGTAGGATTGGAATATCTTGGTCTCAACACATGAGTAGGTGGTTCTCTCTCAGAAAATGAGTAGTGGAAGTGTAGGTACATTCTGATGGCTCTCCTCATGAATGAGGAATGGGTGGAGGGGTATATATAGCCTCCACACAAAATCTAGCCGTTACACACAGATTCTCGAAGTCAGTGGACCGAATCAACAAACTCGGTCAGACCGATTTAGGTCAAAATATGAACGTTAGAGTTTTTGATGGGACCGATATAGTCATCTCGGTGGGACTGATGTGCAGGGGTTAGGGTAAAACCTCAACTCGGTTTGACCGATTACCCAAACTCGGTGAGACCGATTTTGGTAATAAGTAAACAGAGGATTGGTCAAACAAACTCGGTGGGACTGACTGAACAAACTCGGTTAGACCGAAAATGTTGTAATAGATCACAAAGAGTTTGCAAGCCCATCTCGGTGAGACCGAAGTGACTAGGGTTTGGCAGTGGCTGAATAAGATGAAACTCAGTGGCGTCGAATAGACAAAGTCGGTGGGGCCGAGTTTGACATTTAGGTTTAGGACATATGTGGGTGTGAGAAAGTGGCTGAGGGTTTTGGAGCATATCACTAAGCACTTTGAGCAAGAAAGTCATTAAGAAACACCTCATCCCATTTTAATAGTATTGGCTTTCCTATGGACTCAATGTGATCTTGGATCACTAAAATAGAAAATGTAGAGTCTTGAGCTTTTGCCAATATTTGTCCTTAGCATCTTGAAGGGGTTCCACATCCTCTTGTCCATGTCCATGCCACTCCAATGCTGAACTTATCTGAAATGCACTAGGTAGAAGTATTAGTCCAACAAGAGATATGTTGTCATGAATTACCAAAATCACCCAGGGAGCACTTGTGCTTTTAATCTCCCCCTTTTTGGTAATTGATGACAACATACATCAAAGATTTAGATAAATATATAAGGGAAGAGCAAGTAAAGATTTGGAAGGACATGCAACATGCATTGGCTCCCCCTACATGTATGCAATCATGTGATGATAGATCATAAGAGTATGAGAATGCATAAACATGTGCAGAGCAAGTAATGAGTTACATGTGTCTTGGCTATATGCATCAGAGCAAATGATATAGATACTGGAATTATACCTTCATGTTCATGAGTCTCTCTTGCAAACAATATGTACCACAGCAAGAGATCTTCATGCACATGAGTGTGATGCATATACTTACCTTGTGGTCTTGAGCTAGCTTGAAGAAGATGTACCTGGGTAAAAAAGGTTAGATAACACAAGAACATCTACTAGACAGAGCAAGAACTAAAGAGCACAAGAATACCAAGACTGGGATGACATGTAGAGTGTGAAGACTGGGATCACAAAGATATGCAATGAATTCCAAAGATTTTCTTCCCTTAGATCTCTTTCTCCCCCCTGAATTTGACATGGGATAATTGGAGTAGATAGGGTAGCAGAAAATAGAGTGCATTCTCTCTTATGTGATAAGCTTTGATGTGCTCTCTATCTCTCCCCCTTTGACATTGGGACTTCTGGAGCATGAGTCAAGTAGGTTTGGTCCTGGAGTCACATTTCAAAGCAACCTGTAATATTGATGCTGGTAGAGGACAAGTTACAAAGAGTGGAGCTAGGAAAAATATGCAGAATGCAAGTGACACAGATTTTGTCTCAGGACTGAAATCGGTAGCACCGAGTGGTTGCAATCGGTGGCACCAAGTTGATTCGGTTCAGCCGAAGAAATCAATCCGGTGAGACCGAGTTCAACCCAGAGAGTAACTTCTTGTCACCTCAGCCGAAGATATGCAAGGAATCAACTGAATGATTTGCAATGAATTGGATGCAGGGAAATGCAGAAAATAACAAAGAAAAGAAGAGAAATCTAGATGAAGTTTTTTTGAAAGGGGAACTAGCATGCATGAGACAAATGCAAGAGCACAAAGAAACAACGGAGAACTTCATCTAGAATTGGTCGGCGACAAAGTCACCTATGTTAGAGCATATTGACTAAGGAGTCAAGTGAAGACACTTGATCATAGGTCATACTCATTGTTTAAGCTCAAAATGAGGTTGCCATTTTTCATTTAAGCATTTTGATGTATTCTCATCTTGTTGAGTTGCTTTGACCCATGTCTTGGGGTTAAGCTTCTCTAAGATGGAATGGCATACCTTGGGTGGTGGTGATGAACTTGGTCATGTAGTTGAACTTGTGTAGGGTGCTCAAGTTGACGTAGATCATCACGAGTTGGGAGCACCACTTGTGGTTGAAGTTCATCTTCCTGCATGGGTTAGTCTTGCAAGGAAGAGCACTTGTGTATCCAAGATGACAATCATGAAATTTTGATATATGGAATTTTTCAAAGGATATATTGAATGGATTCGTGCTTCCTTGTCTTCATCCACCATTGTAGAGACTTGGAGATGTAGAGATTGCTTAAAATGTGATTGAGCTGCAATCTCATAGAGTTGGGCTTATCCAAGTACCTACAAGGGTTAGATAGCATGCAAGAGTACAAGAGTATCAAGGACATATGATCATCATCATAAGAGAATGGTGAAGGATTAGTCATAGTAAGGCTCATGCCTTGCATGCATCCACATGGAGTTTCTACTCCAAATTTGAGGCATCAATGATGTTCAATTCACCTCTCAACCCGCAAAACACTTTCTCATCAAGTGGTTTAGTGAATATATCCGCCAATTGCTTGTCGGTATGAACATGCTTAAGTTTGATATCTCCCTTAGCAACATGATCTCGAATGAAATGATGATGAACTTCAATATGCTTAGTTCGAGAATGTTGTACGGGATTATGAGAAATATTAATAGCACTCTCATTGTCGCAAAGCAATGGAACATGTTTCACATATATCCCATAGTATTTAAGAGTTTGGGTCATCCAAAGTAATTGAGCACAACATGAACCAGCGGCAATGTACTCTGCTTCAGCGGTGGATAAGGATACTAAGTTTTGTTTCTTGGAGGACCAAGACACAAGATATCTACCAAGAAATTGACAAGTACCCGAAGTGGACTTTCTATCAACTTTTTCACCGGAATAGTCCGAGTCGGAGTAGCCAACAAGATCAAAAGAAGACCTCTTAGGATAACAAATGCAAAAATTTGGTGTATGTATTAAGTATCTCACTATCCTTTTCACAGCCTTAAGATGACACTCTTTGGGGGCTACTTGATATCATGCACACATGCACACACTTAGCATGATATCGGGACGGGAGGCACATAGATATAACAATGAACCAATCATAGAGCGGTAAACCTTTTGGTCAACCGGTTCGCCATCCTTTGTCAAGTCAAGATGTCCACTAGTAGGCATGGGAGTATTCATACCTTTGCATTCTTGCATGTTGAACTTCTTGAATAAGTCCTTAGTATACTTCGTTTGAGAGATAAAGGTTGCCTCCTTAGTTTTCTTGATTTGCAAACCAACAAAGAACTTGAGTTCACTCATCATAGACATCTCAAACTTCTCCGACATAAGCTTCCCAAACTTCTCACTAAAATGTGGCTTAGTTGATCGAAATATGATATGATCAACATAAATTTGGCACGCAAATAATTCTCCATTAACACTTTTGGTAAAGAGTGTAGAATCAATTTTACCAATTTCGAACCCTTTATCAAGAATAAACTTAGTCAAGCATTTATACCAAGCTCTAGGAGCTTGCTTAAGACCATAAAGAGCTTTGTGAAGTTTGTAAACATGGTCGGTTTCTTAGGATTAACAAAGCCGGGAGGTTGTTTAACATAAACTTCCTCCTCAATTTCACCATTGAGAAAAGCACTTTTGATGTCCATTTGATATAAGGTAATGTCATGATGATTGGCATAAGCAAGTAAGACGCGAATGGACTCAAGTCTAGCAACGGGGGCATAAGTCTCACCATAATCCATACCTTCGACTTGAGTGTAGCCTTGAGCAACGAGACGAGCCTTGTTGCGTACAACTTGTCCATCTTCATCTTGCTAGTTGCGAAACACCCATTTGGTTCCAATGACATTGTGCTTCTCAACCAACGTCCATACTTGGTTCCTCTCAAAGTTGTGTACATCTTCGTGCATGGCATTTATCCAATCCGGATATTCTAATGCTTATTCAACCTTCATAGGTTCAATGCTAGAAATGAATGAGTAATGTTCACAAAAGTTAGCCTAATGAGTTTTAGAGCGAGTAATTCTCCCAGTTTGAATGTCATCAAAGATTTGTTCGACGGGACGATCTCTTGAGACTCTTGCTCCAACTCGTGATAGCTTTTGTTTGGGTCGGGGTGGAACATCCTCTTCATTGTCTTGTTCTTCTTCTTGTCTTTCTTCGTTGTTGTTGGCGTGGTATTTCTCCCGTGGAGGTGGAGAACGAGGTCGTTGAGGTTCATCTTGTTGTACACCCTCGTTCTCATCGTCTTGACGTGTCCTACTTGTGTATGCCTCCAAGTCAACTCGTGGTTCACCTTGGCGTCAGGTTGAGGCTTCCACTTGGAAAGACGAGGTACTCTCCTTCACCTCCGTTGGACGAATCTTGCCAATAGACAAGTCTTGGATTGCTTCCGAAGGATCTTTGTCATCTACATCAATTGGCGATTGCTCTACTTGCGAGCTGTTAGATTCATCAAACTTCACATCTACCGTCTCTTCAACCTTTCGGGTGAAATTGTTGTAGATACGGTAAGTGTGTGAGTTTGAGCCATAACCGAGTAGGAAACCTTCATGAGACTTAGGAGCAAATTTCGAATGACGATGCTTGTCAAGAATGTAACACTTTGAGACGAATACCCGAAAGTATCCAACTTGGGGTTTGTTACCGGTGAGGAGCTCGTATGCCGTCTTGCCGAGTAGCTTGTGAAGATATAGACGATTTATTGCATGACAAGCTATCTCAAGGCTTCTGCCCAAAAGTCTTTTGGCATCTTGTACTCATCAAGCATCGTTCTCGCCATTTCGATGAGCGTCCGGTTCTTCCTCTCAACAACTCCATTTTATTGAGGTGTGTACATAGCTGAGAACTCAGGTGAGATCCCTTTTTTGTCAAGAAAGGTGTTCACATTGGCGTTCTTCAACTCCGTTTCGTTGTTGCTGCGAACCTTCTTGATCTTCACTTCAAATTGGTTTTGGGCCTTCCTAGCAAAGTTTTTGAAGATCTTTTGAACCTGTGATTTATCATCGAGAAAGAACACCCACGTAAATCTTGAAAAATCATCAACGATGACTAGTCCAAATGAGTTACCACCGAGACTTTTATAGTTGTTGGGACCGAAAAGATCCATGTGAAGTAGCTCGAGCGGTCTTCTCGTGGTCATGATGTTGTTCACGGGGTGGCTTCCTCCAACCTATTTTCCTGCTTGGCAAGCGCTGCAAAGTCTATCCTTATCAAATATGACATCTTTAACACTAAGGATATGATCACCTTTAATAAGCTTATCAAGGTTTCGCATGCCCACATGACCTAACCGTCTATGCCCCAACCAGCCTTTGGAAGATTTAGCAATTAAGCAAGTTCTAGGTTGAGACTTTTTAGTGAAATCAACAATGTATAAATCACCTCTACGTATGCCGGTAAAGATCATTTTATGATTATATCTTCGAAACACTTGGCAATCTACTTTAGTGAATAGGACATTGAAACCAGTCAGCTAGTCTAGATACATAAAGTAGATTATAGCCAAGAGATTCAATAAGCATAACATTTTGTATGGAGCTATCATGTGAGCTGGCCACCTTACCGAGGCCAAGCACCTTACCCTTTGAGTTATCACCAAAAGTGACATACTTTTGAGGGCCGTCATTTTCAGCAAGCTCACGAAACATATCTTTATCTCCGGTCATTTGATCGGTAAATCCACTATCAAGGACCCATTCCTTTCCTCCAGCCATGTAGCCGCGAAGGTTAGCCATAAGACCAAAGTGTCTCATAAATTCTTCAAGATCAAAGTCATTATCATCATCTTCATCATAGTATCCATATTCAACATCATCTTGCAAATGATCATTTTCCTAGAGAGAGTGATTCATTAGATATATGATTTTGACAATGTTCATCTCTATGAATTCTAATAGCTTCAGAAATAATATTGCTAATGATTCCAACATATCCTTTGGCACGCATAAGATTGGTAACCTCAAATAAACAATCTCCAAACTTAGGATCATTGGGATTCATCTTATTCAAAGCAATAGACTTGTGAAGAATCTCATCTAAGTTTTTCAAGGAATAGTCAGGAAATTGTTCCTCAAGAAATCTCCATATAGTATAAGCACAATCAAGAGTTGGCAAGTGACCAATCAAATTTCTAGGCAATCCTCTAATGATAAGATTGATAGTTCTAAGATTGCGAATCATGTCAAGAGACTCATCATTGGTAGGATGCAAGGGATCAACAAGGGGTTCACAAGGAGTAGTAATGTGCTTGTCCAAGTGATATTCATGAAAAATTCCAAGCATCTCATTTTTTCACTCACTAAAGAACTCTCCATCAAGCATAGGCACTCTACGTTTAAGACTCCCCAACTAGACTCATCCATCTTCCTCCAATGGTGATTAAACCAAACCAATGAGACCAAAGCTCTGATACCAATTGAAAGGATCGAAAAGAGATGTATAGAGGGGGGGGGGGGCTGATTAGACCCTCAACAAACAAAGTTGGTAGGTTTTAAGTTTTTCAATTTGAGGTGGTAGATTAACACAATTTCAAGCATACATAATACATTCAAGCAAGCATGCAAAGAGTATATGAGCAGCGGAAAGTAAAGCATGCAACTTGCAAGAAAGTAAAGGGTTGGGATTGGAGTGTGCAAACGCAATTGGAGACACGGAGATTTTTGGCATGGTTCCGATAGGTGGTGCTATCGTACATCCACGTTGATGGAGACTTCAACCCACAGAGGGTAACGGCTGCGCGAGTCCACGGAGGGCTCCACCCACGAAGGGTCCACGAAGAAGCAACATTGTCTATCCCATCATGGCCATCACCCACGAAGGACTTGCCTCACTAGGGTAGATCTTCACGAAGTAGGCGATCTCCTTGCCCTTACAAACTCCTTGGTTCAACTCCACAATCTTGACGGGGGCTCCCAAGTGACACCTAACCAATCTAGGAGACACCACTCTCCAAAAGGTAATACATGGTGTGTTGTTGATGAACTCCTTGATCTTGTGCTCCAAATGATAGTCTCCCCAACACTCAACTCTCTCTCACAGATTTGGCTATGGTGGAAAGATGATTTGAGTGGAAAGCAACTTGGGGAAGGCTAGAGATCAAGATTCATATGGTAGGATTGGAATATCTTGGTCTCAACACATGAGTAGGTGATTCTCTCTCAGAAAATGAGTAGTGGAAGTGTAGGTACATTCTGATGGCTCTCCGCACAAATGAGGAATTGGTGGAGGGGTATATGTAGCCTCCACACAAAATCTAGCCGTTACACACAGATTCCCAAACTAGGTTGGACCGAATCAACAAACTCGGTCAGACCGATTTAGGTCAAAATATGAACGTTAGGATTTTCGGTGGGACTGATGTGCAGGGGTTAGAGTAAAACCTCAACTCGGTTTGACTGATTACCCAAACTCGGTGAGATCGATTTTGGTAATAAGTAAATAGAGGATTGGTCAAACAAACTCGGTGGGACCGACTAAACAAACCCGGTTAGACCGAAAATGTTGCAATAGCTCACAGAGAGTTTGGAAGCCCATCTTAGTGAGACCGAGATTCCATCAGTGAGACTGAAGTGACTAGGGTTTGGCAGTGGCTAAAAAAGATGAAACTCGGTGGCACTGGATAAAAAAATTCGGTGGGGTCGAGTTTGACATTTAGGTTTGGGACATATGTGGGTGTGGGAATGTGGCTGAGAGTTTTGGAGCATATCACTAAGCACTTTGAGCAAGCAAGTCATTGAGCAACACCTCATCCCCTTTTAATAGTATTGACTTTCCTATGGACTCAATGTGATCTTGGATCACTAAAATAATAAATGTAGAGTCTTGATATTTTGCCAATATTTGTCCTTAGCATCTTGAAGGGGCTCCTCATCCTCTTGTCCATGTCCATGCCACTCCAATGTTGAACTTATCTGAAATGCACTAGGTAGAAGTATTAGTCCAACAAGAGATATGTTGTCATGAATAACCAAAATCACCCAGGGAGCACTTGTGCTTTCACAACTATAAAAGGAGGCCAAGCTAATTAAATTATATTAGGGTTGGATTCTAAGAAGGTTAGACCCTCAAAAGGTGGAACACCCACATACCATAGTGCGTTTCCTCGTCCCGGCAAGCCCCGACAACGGAAAGCGCTTCTTGTTGTTAGAAGGGAGAGAGAGGATTGGTGGAATAGTTCGTTGTATTGATTGAGCCTCGTGGGCGTATATATAGTGAGTACATGACCTGCTTGGCGTACAAGACAAGGTAGAGATAAATCCTATACTTCCTAATAGTCATGATACTCAACATCCCCTCGCAGTCACAATGGTAGCAAGCAGACGATGAGACTGGAGAAGAATCCAAAGACAAGCCGACGGACACTCCCCCACAGTCGTAACGGTCGACACATTGCAGAAGTTGTGGCTGGAGTGAAAGCCGATGAGGTTTCTCAAGCAAGGCGATAGCCCTTTGTGCCGATGTCGAGGTAGCCGAGAGCGTAGGATGGTGTAGTCGTGGTCGAGGTAGCCGTGTGAGGGACATCGTGGTTGATGTCGAGTCAGGGTGCCCGGTATCGAGGTAGTCGTCGTGGACCGGGAAGAAGAGCGGAGGTGGCGGCCTGAGGAGGCGGCGGCTAGGTCAGAAGCGCGATGACAGTGCTCAAAGTAGGCGATGAAGAACCCGACAGCGTGACGAAGAACGGCACGGACAGTGGCGTTCCAACGCCTAGAAAGATGGCACGGCGCATACCACACAGGAGTCGACGTGAGTGGACGATGAAGTGGATCATGTGCCGCGGTGCCACGGCCTAAAAGTGCGACGCAGTGGCTATGCGCGAGTCGGGGCGACGGCCGGGAAGACCTCAGGGCGGTGGCATGGACCGCGTGCCACGCTCGCTATGACCCGATGGGTGGCGTAGTAGCAGCCCGAAGGTCAGTGCAGCCATGGGGACAGCCTGGAACGGACGGCCTTGGGGCGGCGATGGACAGTGGGCCGCGGCACTACGGCCCAAATGGGCAATGCAGTGATGCTACCTCTTGATCTTGCATTGGTTTTCCTTGAAGAGGAAAGGGTGATGCAGCAAAGTAGCGTAAGTATTCCCCTCAATTTTGAGAACCAAGGTATCAATCCAGTAGGAGATGACGAACAAGTCACTGAATACCTGCACAAACAATCAAGAACTTGCAACCAACACGATAAAAGGGTTGTCAATCCCTTCACGATCACTCGCAAAAGTGAAAACTGATAAAGACAATAAAGTAAATATTTTTGGTATTTTTGATATATAGATTGGAAAGTAAAGATTGCAAAACAGTAAACGAGATTCAACAATATGGAAAAGAGACTTTAATATAATGGAGAAGAGACCCGGGGGCCATAGGTTTCACTAGCGGCTTCTCTCGAGATAGCATGTATTACGGTGGGTGAACAAATTACTACTGAGCAATTGATAGAAAAGTGCATAATTATGATGACATCTAAGGCAATGATCATGGACATAGGCATAACTTCCATGTCAAGTAGACCAAACGATTCTGCATCTACTACTATTACTCCACACATCGACCGCTATCTAGCATGCATCTAGAGTATTAAGTTCATAAGAACAGAGTAACACATTAAGCAAGATGACATGATGTAGAGGGATAAACTCAAGCAATATGATATAAACCCCATCTTTTTATCCTCGATGGCAACAATACAATACGTGCCTTGCTGCCCCTACTATTGGGGATATAACCATTAGGTATGACCCACCTAGGAGGGGCCGGGTTATACCTATGGCAATTCATCATATGAAGCCCATGAGGATATTGGATGGCGGTTTAGTTAAGGGCCCAAGGCCCAAAGGCGACTTAAGGCCCGTAGGGGCAAACCGCCATATATGTAAAGACTTGTATTGTAAGGCATGTAAAGATAGTCACCGAGCCGGACACGTATCTATGAGCCGGCCAGGACTCCGTGAGCTGCTGGGCGTCAACCTGTGTAGATAAAGGGACGACCCGGCGGCGGTTCAGGACAAGAAACAACAGATCGAAAGCTAGGTCAAGCAGATTTGCTCCGTGGTAATCGGGACATAAGCAATACCACCTCAAACTGGATTAGGCCTTTACCTTCACCGCAAGGGGCCAAACCAGTATAAACTCATGTGTCCTTTGTCCTGTTTAACCCCTTTAAGCTACCTAGTTGCGATGGCTCCACGACTAAGTGCTTTTGCTAGGACATCTGCCATGACCTTTCCATGACAGTTGGCGCCCACCGTGGGGCCAGCGCACGGTGGTTTCGAGTTCTTAAAGGGCAGCTTCGAAGGGCTCAAGGGATACGCTATGGGCTGGATGACCAAGAGTCATCGCGGCAAGCTCTACATCGAATATGCAGGCTGGGGCCCCGAGGACGACTCAATTGAGTACGGGTACCAGGTCCCCTTCGGCGGAATCCACGTCTTCATCGGCAAGATCGGTGAGCCGGGCCCTGAGCCGGACATCTGCACCGACATCATCGAGACGGATCAGCGTGCGAGACCCGCCCGAGCTCAGCCCGCCATGAAATGTGCCTTCGTGGGATGTATCCATGGAGCAGAATTTGATGAAGGATCTATGTCTGGCGGTGAGACGGCCATCTACTCTGATGGTGAGTTGTCCACGGGCGAGTCTACTTTGTTGTATCAACTGCAAGATGGTGGGCTTGGGGGCTATTCCGATGGTGACAGTATTCCGGACCCCTATGAGCCGCCAAATAGAGTCGGGATCTTCATGGTTGGTACCCAGCCTGGGCAAAATTCTTCAACTGCAGCGGCGATGACCTCCAGGTCAGCGCGGTGATGGCAGCCGGGGTAGGAGGCCGTGCGCGCTCGCCGGCTTAGGTTTTGATGGCTTTAATGGATAAATTGACGTCTCTATTAACAACAGTGGTCAACCCGGTGAATCAAGCTTAGCATGATGCGGAGGTGGCAAAGTTACGTGATGAGGTAGCACTAGCCAAGGAAGACCTGGTGGTAGAGGACATCAGGATAGCCGCGGAACGGGCTGCTTTGGATGCTTAGGCCCAACGGATTCAGTCAGAGGCTTTCCAGCTTACGATGGATCAAAACGCTTCAAATGAAATCATGAAGCACTACAAAAAAAGACACATCCGTGACATTTTGGGCCGAACAATTTTTTTTCCTGTCATACTTATGACACTTCTATGACGATAATTGTGACAAAACCCGGTATCATCATAGATGTGGTGGGCTCCTACTTCTATGACAAAAAATCATGACAGAAAATGGGCTTTTCGTCCTGGGCGGGCCGGAGACGCAGCTGCATGACATTCTTTGGGCCGTCCATGACGGAAAAAACCGTGGTAGAAGCGAGGGCGAGGAAAATTTTGGCGAGTTCCCGGTTACGGTGGGAGGTCGGGGGCCGAGCGATGCGCGTTTCTCTCGTGCACGTACGCGCGTGTGTGCGAGGCGTTGGCTCTAACTGAACCCGAGCGAGGCGTTGGGCTCTAACTGAACCCGAGCGATTGCACTGCAGGCTATGCATTACTGAACCCGAGCGATTGATCGACGGCTGTTAACTGAACCCAATCGAGTGATTCCTTCACTACTGCTGCTAACTGAAGCCGATCGATGCTGCCTCTGGATGAACAGTGAGCATTGCCAGGGGGGGGGGGTTGGATGAACAGAGAGCGGTGGGGGTGGATGAACAGGACCCAGTGGCGTTGCTTCTGGATGAATAGGACCCCGATCGATCGAGCCGGTTGGGGCTGGATGACCAGGACCCCGTGGAGGGCTGGATGAACAGGACGACCCCGTGGAGGGCTGGGTGAATAGTAGACGGTAGAGGGGTGCCCGTGGAGGGGTGGTTGAACAGTAGCCGGTGGAGTAGCGCGCGACGGAGGCTGGATGAACAGGAGCCCGTGGAGGCTGGAGGAGGTCGACAGTAGCCCATGGAGGCTGGAGGAGGTCGACGGTGGAGATGAACAGTATCCCATGGAGTCCTGCTTTGCGGTACGCCACACCCCTCCCGATGAACAGGACCCCTGTTTTGAACGTAGCGCTCCAACACAAGTCTGTTTCGTTCGTTTTGTGGTACGCCACACCCCTCTCGATCAACAGGACCCCCGTTTTGACCGTAGGAGGTCCGTTTCCTCCGTTTTGCGGTATGCCAGACCCCTCCTGATGAACATGATTCCGTTTCGAACGTGGCCGGTCGAACACAAGGCCGTTTCCTCCGTTCTGCGGTACGCCAGGCCTCGTTTCCATCGCCTGTTCCATCCAAGCTGGTTGGCTCCTACGCGTTTCGTTGCCTCCCGATGAACACGACGCATTCTGTTGCCTCCTGATGAACATGACGCATTCCGTTGCCTCCCCATGAACACGACGACGATGTAGTTTCTCCCTTCTGACCCAGCCATGTACACGAGCCCTGGCCGTACGTATGCGCGAGTAGGCGTTCGAGACCCCGCCCATATGTACACATACATGGCCGTATTTTCTTTCTTGCACACTGGCTGCTGTACGTACGTGTACATGCTACGTGCGCGCCTCTACTACGACACGTGCGTGCCTCTACATCCACCAGTATGTACGTACACGTTCGCGACCAGAATGACAACGCTACATACGCTTCGACCAGGTGGGTCCCAACTGTCAGGCACTTCCTTGTGTGCGAAGATGTAGCTGGTGGGTCCCAGCAGTCAGGGGGGCGAATCATTTTTTTTCGGACGCACTTCCTTGCGTGCGAAGATGTAGCTAGTGGGTCCCAGCAGTCAGGGGGGCGAATCGTTTTTTCCCAGACGCACTTCCTTGTGTGCGAAGATGTAGCTGGTGGGTCCCAGCAGTCAAGGGGGAAACATTTTTTTCATGAAATACAGTGGCCCATCCGGTGGGTCCTAGCTGTTAGGTGGAGGAATCATTATTTTCCGCGTAATAAGGAGTTACTTCCATGCTGCGTCCGTGGACCCAGCTGTCAGCCTCTCCACGTACAGTCCACGTCCGATGGAAGTCGTTCCTTGACCACGTTGACCACGCCGCGCCGAGAGCACCACGGTAGTGGACGACGGCGAGGCCTAGGAAGGGGATGATGCATAGATGGGGAAGACGCGGAAGTGGATGCCCACGCGGAGAGGAGTACGAGGGTTCACTGGTTCGGCTGCGGTGTGAGGCTGCCGTCGCCGCAGAATAACAGGGGGTGTGGGTGAGTGGAGGGATGGCCTGGCCAGCGGTGGGAGTAGTAGGGCGCGGTGAGGCCTCCGCGGCAGCACAGCCGGCCATGGGAGGCAGGAGCAGGCGGCACGACCGGCGCTGCTTTGGGCGGCTGGAGCAAGAAGACCGGAGGTTGAAGTAGCACAACGGTCGTTGGATGGACATCGTACGGTCACTGCAGCTAGAATCGTTTATATTGACTAAGTTGACAAAGCCCTTGGTACGTCAACTTAGTAGGCCCACAGGTCAGCTTCCGAAACTGTGCGCCCCAGATGTCAGGGGGAGGAATCATTTTTTGGGCGGGTGAAGCTAGAAAGTCCAAGATTGAAGAAGAATCACGGCATCCATTGGATGGACATCCAACGACCACTACTGCTATAACTGTGTGTTGACTATAAGTTGACAAAGCCTTGCATACGCGTCAACTCTTTTTTTATGGGACTCGTCAACTTAGCAAGGCCACAAGTGTGTGGCAGAGAACTTATAGCCCATTTGAGATTTGTAAGAATGTGCAGCCCATTTTTGGATTCTAATGGAATTTACTACAACCCATTTACACTTTGTTAAAAGTACAACCCATTTCAACCAACTGTTCAAAATAGAATTCAATAAAATTTCTCACATTTTGATGGGATCCAAAATATTTTTATCCCAAAATTTCTAGTCTGATTAAATACAATTTCAATATAAATTTATATTATGTAAAAATCCAGCAAAACATTGCGCTCGCAACAATTAACGAAATTAAAGTTTTCATATCCAAAAATAATATTTCTAAAGTACGTGTTTGGTGCATTTTTTATAGTTAATGCCCAGTTTTTATAATTACATCCCATTTATTATTTCTTAAATCCTATTTTCTTGTTAAGCCTAATGCATCCCTCCTAGGAAAGATTTGCAGCCCAGCGGGGCGGAGAATAACAACTTGACCTTGCTTGGGTATTCCTAAAAAAAGTATAGCTGGGCTAGCCATGTTCAGCTTGAAAAAAATTAATATCTGGGCTGGATATCTGGTCTGGGCTAGACGGGCCACAGCCCGCCCAGTTAATACCTACAGCGATGTTTTCGTTGTTGTTCAGAGAAGAAAAATTAATATCTGGGCTAAACATTGAAAAACTCTGCAGTGCTCACACCTCAAAAACACAAATACTGCTCGAGCTGCTTGGTCCCAGCTGTCGGCCACTTCTTGTGCAATTCTCTCGTTTATTGACTACATAGATTGACAATGGTGTGGGACCGTGATGTTAGGAAACCAAGAGGAAGCAAAAAAAATTATATATATATATTCCTACTAATAAAGCAAGGTGCGTTTCTCCAATATTTTCATCCGTTCACTGCCAATTTTTTTCTATCCGAGGTGGTACTAAATTTTTGTTCGTCTCTACACTAGAAAAGACAAAAAAATTGTCCAGAATTCCGCAATTGGGCCAGGCGCACTCCAGCCCAACAAAGCCAACCCAGTAATTATCATGCCCATGCGTTGGGAGGACCTTATTTGTCGCACGTGGCGACTAATAGTTGAAGGTACTGACAGGTCGCCCAAGACTGGGCCGGTCCGTTTTTATTTGTCTAGTGTTCTGTTTCTATTTGGTTTTAATTTTCCCCTTCTTTATTTTTATTTTTCCGTGAAATAAGAATATACAAAATATAATCGAAATTTCAATTTTTGTTTAAATATTCAAAAAACCAGCATTACAAATTTTTATTCCTGTTTTGAAAAATATTAGAAATTTAAAAATACCTGGTTTCGGAATTTCGTCAACATTTTAAAAATGTTGCCATTTAAAAAAATCAGAAAAGTTGGAGATTTTTTTATAAAATTAATATTTTTTAAAATGTTCCATATTCAAAAAATATTCCTATTTTAGTGAAAATTTAACAAAAACAAAATAATGTTTGCTTCCAAGAAAACATTTTTTAAAATTATTTTGAATGTTCCCATACAATGAAGCTGATGAGCCATACAATGAAGCTATGGGAGAGAGTCATTGAGCACCACTTAAGAAGAATGACAAGCGTGACCAAAAACCAGTTTGGTTTCATGCCTGGGAGGTCGACCATGGAAGCCATTTTCTTGGTACGACAGCTTATGGAGAGATATAGGGAGCAAAAGAAGGACTTGCATATGGTGTTCATTGACTTGGAGAAGGCCTATGATAAGATACCGTGGAATGTCATGTGGTGGGCCTTGGAGAAACACAAAGTCCCAGCAAAGTACATTACCCACATCAAGGACATGTACGATAATGTTGTGACAAGTGTTCGAACAAGTGATGTCGACACTGATGACTTCCCGATTAAGATAGGACTGCATCAGGGGTCAGCTTTGAGCCCTTATATTTTTGCATTGGTGATGGATGAGCTCACAAGGGATATACAAGTAGATATCCCATGGTGTATGCTCTTTGCGGATGATGTGGTGCTAGTTGACAATAGACGGGCGGGGGTAAATAGGAAGTTAGAGTTATGGAGACAAACCTTGGAATCGAAAGGGTTTAGGCTTAGTAGGACTAAAACCGAGTACATGATGTGCAGTTTCAGTACTACTAGGTCTGAGGAGGAGGAGGTTAGCCTTGATGGTCAGGTGGTACCTCAGAAGGACACCTTTCGGTACTTGGGGTCAATGCTGCAGGAGGATGGGGGTATTGATGAATATGTGAACCATCCGATCAAAGCCGGATGGATGAAGTGGCGGCAAGCTTCTGGCATTCTCTGTGACAAGAGAGTGCCACAAAAGCTAAAAGGAAAGTTCTACAGGACAACGGTTCGACCCGCAATGTTGTATGGCGCTGAGTGTTGGCCTACTAAAAGGCGACATGTTCAACAGTTAGGTGTGGCGGAGATGCATATGTTGAGATGGATGTGTGGCCACACGAGGAAGGATTGAGTCCGGAATGATGATATACGAGATAGAGTTGGGGTAGCACCAATTGAAGAGAAGCTTGTCCAACATCATCTGAGATGGTTTGGGCATATCCAGCGCAGGCCTCCAGAAGCTCCAGTGCATAGCGGACGGCTAAAGCGTGCAGAGAATGTCAAGAGAGGGCGGGGTAGACCGAATTTGACATGGGAGGAGTCCGTTCAGAGTGACCTGAAGGATTGGAGTATCATCGAAGAGCTAGCTATGGACAGGGGTGCATGGAAGCTTGCTATCCATGTGCCAGAGCCATGAGTTGGTTGCGAGATCTTATGGGTTTCACCTCTAGCCTACCCCAACTTGCTTGGGACTAAAGGCTTTATTGTTGTTGTTGTTGTTATTTTGAATGTTCCCATTTTCAAAAAAAATCAATAATGTTGTGTTTTATAAAAGGTTCATTATTTCAAAATAAAATATACGATTTCAATTACTATTCCCATTTCTAATTTTGCTTTTTTCAAAAATTATATTTAATTTTCGAAAAAAATGTTCACATTTTTTAAACTGTCCGGGCTTTGAAAAAAGTTAACGTTTCGAAGAATATTTGGCAGTTCATATTTCTTTGAATGTTCAAAAAATAAAAAAATAAATCAATCTGAAGCTATCGTATTTTCGTAAATATTTGCGATGGACATTGGTTAGCAGCGCTCGTTTGTTTATCCTGGTTGGATATAAGTTAAAAAGATTATGGGCATGTGCCAATAAAAGAGAAAATATTGATTGGCTCTAATTTAAAAAAAAATTGGATACACGAGCGCTAAAATAATCAAAGAGAATAAACCGTGATAATGAAGGGACATTCATGCCTGATTATTCTTATGAAGCATGATTTATGCGATGCAATTAGTAATCCATCAGGTTACGCCGTCGTAGGAGAGTGGTCCAAACAACCGTGTCCCGAAGGTCGTCATACATCCACCAAATGAGGAGGCATGCACAACCCCGAGATGGAGGCGGACGCAAAAGAAAAAGGCATGAGTTGGGTGCTCGCCACTACGCCTACCAACCTTCCACTATCAAGATTTCACGGGCCAAATATGTCCAATGAGAAGACTGCAACTCGTTGCTCTGTCACCTATCGTTGTGGAGACCGTTTTTTTGTGGACACATCGATTATCTCTCTCGTTGCAATGCACATGCATATGTGCTAGTATATATAAAATAAGGAGGCACTTGCGTACGTGAGGCTATGGCCCTGGTGGGTCCCCATTGTCATCCTCTCCAAGTAAAGTCATCTCCTCGCCCGCGCGCGCTTCTCACCCGAAACAGTCAGCGCCGCCTGCCCCGCTTCCCGGTGTAGGCGATTGCTCCGCCTTCAAATGACACAAGTGCCGTCCGTCCGTCCATCTGCCGCCCACATTAATGATACACGGTTGCCGAGGCGGCTACTCTGGCGCCACATGTCCGTCCCTCCGCCGCCTACCGTTGCTATATAAACTGCTACGCTGGCCATAGTCGCAGTCATCCGCATCCGTTCCCTTTCTCCTGTCCACACCACTACTGCCCACCATGGCTTCCTCATGCTCCAGCACTCTTCGGGACGGGCGGACGACGGACCACAAGGAGATGGCAGCCATTGCTGCCGACCGGCTGGCCGACAGGCAGCCGGAGGATGACGACGTCCCAATGAAGAACATGGTAGTCGAGGATTCGGCGCCAACCCCCTCCTCCGCGCCATCCTCGCCGATGCATTGCACCATGACCATCGGCGAGGCCCGTGCCCAATATATGGACACGGTGAGGCAGATGCGTGAGGAGCAGTTCCGGGAGGCGCAAGCCGACGCCACCTACAACCACCATCTCCTACAGGAGCACCTGCAGGCGAAGGAGCAGATCGCCGCGGAGCGGGTGGAGCAGGAGGCGCTGCTCGACTTGTACCGCTCCGCCCGCAAGGGCCGCCTCGAGCACTGGCGGTACCTCATGCGGGTGGCGGCGGCTGCGGCCGCCTACAAAGAGGGCGATGAAGATGGCAAGGCGTTGTTTGGCGAGACCGAGGACGAGGCAGAGCATAATGCCGGCTCTGAGGAGTGCCCCGCTCTGCTGGCGTCGACGAGGCCCTGCTCCGCCGAGGCCCCGCGGCACCAACAACGAGGCAGAGGACACCGCCGGCTCCGCCGAGGCCCCGCCCCACCAACAACGAGGCAGAGGACATCACCGGCTCAGCCGAGGCCTCACCCTGCCGACAACGAGGGGGAGGATTTCCACCGCTCCGCCGAGGCGCTGCCCGCCGCACTACTAGGAAAAGGCATGCTAGTGGCGCACCAGTTTTGCCTTCTAATGCGCACTACTGGTGCGCCACTAGTGTCGAATTTCGGGTTCCGGCAGACCCTCAAGGTTCAAACTCTGGGGTGTGCACGGAGATCACACCCCCTGCCTACCCGTGTCTCGTCGCCTCACAAGGATCTAAAACTACACGAAGAAAAACACAAGGGACACGGGATTTATACTGGTTCAGGACACCATTGTGGTGTAATACCCTACTCCAGTGTGTGGTGTGGTGGATTGCCTCTGGGGATGATGATGAATAGTACAAGGAAGAACAGCCTCGCGAGGGTCTGTTCTCGGCTGGGGCAATGAACTGCTAGGGGAGTTCAGTCGCCTCTCTCTCTATCTCCAGATGCCGATCCGGATCTCCCTACCCTATGGGTGGCTAGTCCTATTTATAGGTGGAGGCCTTGGGCCTCTTCCCAAATATTAAGCAGGAAGGGCGCCAACAATTGGCCATTTGAAGGGGAACATCTAGTACACTTATCCTGACTAAAGTTGGTCCTCGCTTGCCAAAGACCCTGACGATGATGCCGGCTTGGGCTCCAGGATGACCTCCATTCTGCCGTCCTGCTGGTCTTGGTCTTGTTGCACCGAAATGGTTGCCTTTGCTTGATACTCTCGCCTGCGCTTGCCCCCTTTGCACCAAAGAGGAAACAAGGACTCTACGCAGGCCGGCGCCCGCCTGGCACCCGCCTGGCCTTGGTCGTCATGGCTTGTGTCACGAGCACCTTGCGAGGTACCCCGCCTTGATCTCTCTACCTCCTCATGAGCCAGCCTGACGAGGCCGTGCCCGAGGAAGCCTTCTGTCATCCGCCCCGCGAGGCTTGGCCCCTCGCAAGGGTCTTGAGCTTGCGTTGATGAAGATGGGTTGTACTGGGCCACTCCTTGAGCCACGCCGTAGGCCGCAGGCAGGCAAGTCTGGGTACCCCCATTCCCAGAACACCGACAGTAGCCCCCGGGCCCAAGGCGCGCCTGGACTTGGCTTAGCAGAGAACCGAAGGGGCAAGTGCGAATTGCCACGGGCCCCAATAGCCTGCGGTCTTGGGCTCCGCGTGGCGGTTGATTGGACGTGGGCGTCCTGGCTCCCCCACGACACCTCGGCAACTGCACGAATTGACAAGTCCCTGCATGCAAAACGGGCCATGATTACCTGTGATCATGGAGGCCGGCGGTTGGCCTCCCTCAGCTATATGTGCGGAACGGCACGAGCCCTTCCAGTTCACCCCTTCTTGCTAATCCCCTTCTCCTGCGCGAAAAGAATGTAATCCGGTGCCCCCCGGGGCGTGCTGAACTGTCGCTGTTTAATTGGTGCACTGTTTCTACTGTCTATGTGCTATGTTTTCGTTCTGCATGTCTATGCGTGGAAATTACTTATCTTGGGGGGAGCTCGTCGCGGTCCTCGCCTCCCGAGGTTAGGGCCTCGTCCTGCGCCTTGTGTCCTGCAGAGTTTAGTCAGCAAGGGGTAGTCTCCAGCCTCGGTAGCGAGGGCAACCATCCCAAGCCCCGTGATCATGTCGCGATGCCCATGGGGCACGGAATGGGAGGGGTGCTCCCGCAACGGACTCGGACAGGGAAGTTCCAAACCACTAGGCAGAAAAACACTCGCAAGGGTGCCCGTGCTCCTCCCTCGTGAGACTTTGCGTGAGAGAAAAGGAAACAAATAAGAAAAAAGGACGAAGGGTCGCGAGCTCGAAACGGCAACATCCTTAGAAAAACTTCAAATAGAAACAAACAAGCCAACTGCGGAAAGCAAATGAAAGAAGCCGCGTTCGGCACCTAGTCTAGTCTTTGACATCTTCTCACCAGCGCGGAGCTAAGTGCTGCCACTGGGCATGGGCGGGAGCCCCCGAGGCCCGAGGGCGGCTCTCCGGAGACTCCGGGCGTGTACAACCCCACTCATTATTACGTGAGAGTGTCATGGGCGGCGAGCTTCACAGGCGTTTGCCTTCTTCACAGGCACCGGGTCTTTTCCAAAACGCGGCTACTTCACAGGCATTCGCCTTCTTCACACGCACCGGGCCTTTTCCAAAACGCGGCTACTTCACAGGCATTCGCCTTCTTCACAGGCACCGGGCCTTTTCCAAAATGCGGCTACTTCACAGGCATTCGCCTTCTTCACAGGCACCAGGCCTTTTCCAAAACGTGGCTACTTCACAGGCATTCGCCTTCTTCACAGGCACCGGGCCTTTTTCATGGGTAAAATCTTTGGAGATGTTGGATGTTCCATGCGTACTTGATGGGCACCCCCTCCTGGGTTTCCAAGCGTGCGGAGCCAGGCCTGGAAACATGAACAACCTTAAACGGGCCCTCCCACATGGGAGAGAGCTTGTGCAGTCCCTCCCTAGAGAGAACCCGTCTGAGCACGAGATCCCCTACCTCAAGAGTCCTAGGGCGGATGTTGCAGCAGTGGTATCGGCGCAGTGCTTGTTGGTACTTTGCTGCCCGCAGTGCGGCTTCTCGGTGATGTTCCTCCCCCAGCACGAGATCCATCCCCCGCATGGCGTCCTGCTGCGCTTCATCAAACGCCAGGACCCGCGCGGAACGACGTCTGACCTCGTGAGGGAGGATGGCTTCAGCTCCATAAACCAGAAAGAACGGGGTCTCGCCAGTCGGCTTGGTTGCGGTCGTGCGGATTGACCATAGCACAGACTGGAGCTCGTCGTGCCAGCCCCTTCCGCAGGCTTCCAGCTTCTTCTTGAAGGTCTTGGTTTTGAGGCCCCTCAAGACCTCCGCGTTGGCTCGCTCGGCCTGACTGTTGCTTCGTGGGTGCGCCACCGAAGCGTAGCATATATGTGTTCCAAGGTTAGCACAATATGTTTTGAAGAGGTTACCAGTGAACTGCGAACCATTGTCGGTGATGATGCGGTTCGGCACCCTGAATCGGCTCACGAGGCCCTTGATGAATTTGACCGCGGAGCCCGCGGGGATGGTGCGGACAGCTTCCACCTCAGCCCACTTGGTGAACTTGTCCACGGCGACGTAGAGGTAGCGGTAGCCTCCTGGTGCCTGAGGGAACGGACCCAGGATATCCAGCCCCCAGACTGCGAATGGCCACGAGAGGGGTATAGTCTGCAGACCCCCCGCCGACTGATGGATCTGTTTGGCATGGAACTGACAGGCCTCGCAAGCTTTCACGAGTTCCACAGCATCATTGAGTGCCGTGGGCCAATAGAAACCGCTGCGGAATGCCTTGCCAACGAGAGTTCGTGACGACGAGTGATGCCCACAGTCCCCACCATGTATGTCTGCCAGTAGCTCCTTTCCTTGCTCCCTGGAGATGCAACATAGGGACACATCATTCAGTTGTCTTTGGTAGAGCTCTCCATCCTTAAGGCAGTATGCCGTGGCCTGCCGTGCCACACGTTCCGCTTCCTCCTCCTTTTCCGGCAATGTGCCTCGTCTCAGGTAACTCCTGAGCTCTGTGATCCAGCACCCCTCCTGAGGCTCCAGTGCCAGGAGCAGGCGCACTCCTGAGGTCGGGCCGCAGACCGGGGCTCCTGAGGAAGGGGGCTGGGGGAGCTCCCCCCGAGGCTGCGCCGTGCTTGACAGTGATGGCATCGCCGAGGGCTTGAAGAGCCGCTCATCAAAGACACCGGGCTCCTGAGGAAGCCGCCTGGATGCCCTTTTGGCGATGTCATCAGCCTCTTGATTGGTGCTGCGGGGCACATGCTGCAACTCCAGCCCCCAGAACTGCTTCACCATCCTGCGGACTTCCGCGAGGTAGGCTTCCATGTGCTCGTCCTTCGGCTCGTATACTTTGTTGGAGAAGTTGACGAGGAGCTGCGAATCGCCCTTGATGGTGAGGCGCTTCACCCCCAGGGCGACTGCGGCTTTCAGGCCTGCTATCAGGCCTTCGTATTCTGCTATGTTATTGGAGTCCTTTTCTCCGTGCTGGAAACAGAGTTGCACGGCGTAGTAGACTTTGTCTTGAGTGGGAGATACGAGCACCGCACCTGCCCCCGCGCCGTGTCGGGAGAACACCCCGTCGAAGTACATGACCCATCCGTCCGGTGCCTCACTTCCTGGGGAGAGTGATCAATCCTCGCCAGCCTCAAGGCCTGGCGCTTCCGCCCATTCTGCCATGAAGTCCGCGAGAGCGGCCTCTTTGATGACTCTGGTTGTGCTGAACTCTATATGAAATGCTTGCAACTCGATGTTCCACTCAGCGACTCTTCCGCTGAGTTGGGGCTCCTGAGCACCCTTTCCAAGGGATATGCTGAGACGACCTTGATGAGATGGCCTTGGAAATAGTGCCGCAGCTTGCGTGAGGCTACTAGCAGCGCGAGGAGGAGTTTCTGAGGCATGGGGTACCGCGCCCTCGCGTCCCGCAACACCGTGCTGACGAAGTACACAGGGTGCTCGATGAGGTGGAGAGTGCTGGCGCTGCTGGCGCCCTCCAGAGGCTGGGGCGCCTCCCAAGACAATGGAGCCCCCGGTGACTAGTCACTTAGATGAGGGGCCTCTTCTGTCCTGGGTGTGCTTCCCTGCTGTGGCTGGTCCTTCTCGGCTGCAGCCGCGGTCTCTGTGAGGCCCTCTTTGTAGTGCTTTGCTTTAACCCGGACGGTTGCCGCGGTCTTGGTCCTACGCTCCTCCCTAACAGCCACCAGGGCTGCGCTGGCAGAGTAGGGGGTGGCCGCAAGGTAGAGCACCAGGGGCTCTTGAGGATGCAGAGCTACCATCACCGGAGGGCTGGTTAAGTACCTTTTGAGATCCTGGAATGCCTTGTCGGCCTCTTCAGTCCATTCAAAGGGGCCCTTCTTCTTCATCAGCTTGAAGAAGGGCAGCACTCGTTCCCCCAGCTTGGAGATGAAATGCCCTAGTGCGGTCACACGCCCGATGAGCTTCTGCATCTCTCTGAGGGTCTTCGGCGGGCTCATGTCCTCGACTGCTTTTACCTTTTCTGGGTTGGCCTCAATGCCTCGGTGGGATACGAGGAAACCCAGGAGCTTGCCCGAGGGGACTCCAAACACACACTTCTCCGGGTTGAGCCGCAGGTCCACTTCGTTAAGGCTCGGGAAGGTTTCCTCCAAGTCCTGTATCAGGATCTTTGCCTCCCGAGACTTCACCACAATGTCATCAACGTAAGCCTCAGCATTCCTCCCGAGCTGCCGACCCAAGGCGATGTGCATCAGCCGCTGAAAGGTTGCACCGGCATTGCGCAATCCAAACGGCATGCACGTATAGCAGTATACTCCGCACGGGGTCAGGAAAGCCGTCTTTTCTACATCTTCTACTGCCATCTTGATCTGGTGGTAGCCGGAGAAGGCATCCAGGAAGCACAACAAGTCGCACTTAGCGGTGGAGTCGACGATCTGGTCGATGCGAGGGAGCGGGAATGGATCCTGCGGGCAGGCCTTGTTGAGGTTGGTGAAGTCGACACGCATGCGTTCCTTTCCCCCCTTCTTCGACACGACAACTGGGTTAGCCAGCCAATCTGGGTAGCGGAGCTCGCGAATGACCCCTACCGCCTCCAACTTAAGGGTCTCTTGGATGATGAAAGCTTGCTTCTCAATGGACTACCGCCTCGCCTTCTGCTTCACGGGGCGCACGTTGGGGCACACATTGAGGTGATGCTTGATTACGCCCCTCGGGACCCCTGCTAGCTGATCAGGTTCCCATGCAAATACCTTCTTGTTGGCGTGTAGGGGAACTTCACCAAGGCTTCCTCCTGTTCGGGCTCGAGGTTGGCGCCTATGGTGAAGGTGGCGCTGGTAGATCCGTCATCATCGACCAGTACCTGCTTGGTTTCCGCCTTGTCCTGAGTGAATAGCTGCTTCTTCTTGGCCGGTGCAGACCTCTTGGGCTCGGGGGCGTCTGAGCCGGCGGGTTGCGCCACTGCCACGGCCTTGAAGGTAAGCTTGAGTGCTTGCAATGCATCCCCTGTGTCTCCAGACACGGTGAGGACGCCGCTACTCCCGGGCATCTTCTTGAGGTTGTACGCTGGGTGAGTTGCGGCCATGAACCGGGCTAGTGCCGGGTAGCCAAGGATGGCGTTGTATGGGAGGGTGATGGGGGCGATGTCGAAGTCGATTAGCTCCGTGCGGAAGTTGTCGTAGGTGCCAAAGGTCACCAGAAGGCAGATCTGCCCCAGGGAGCCAGTGGAGCCGCCTCCGACGCCCGAGAAGGGCTTGCTGGGCTGCAGCTGCTTCAGCGGCACGTGGAGGAGGCTGAAGGCCTCCACTGAGAGCACGCTGAGGCCAGCACCGCCGTCAATGAGGGTCCTGGTGACGGCCACCTAGCAGATGGTGGGGGTACATAGCATTGGGAGCGCGCCCGAGCAGGCCGAGTTGGAGGGGTGATCCTCCGAACTGAAGGCCAGATCAGATCGGCTTTAGGTACCGCCCAGCCCAGAGGTGCCCCACGCGGTGCGGAAGCGGCGCTGATCTGGCGGACGAATGACTTGATGTGGCGGCCTGAAGGTGGCGCATGCGAGCCGCCTAGGAGAGCTGCGATGACCGGGTGCACCGGTGCGGCGTACTGGGCGAGGAAGAGGCTGCACAGCTCCCCCCAGGAGGGCACGGAAGCCGTCGGCAGGTGGAGCATCCACATGTGTGGGACGCCAGTGAGGGCCATGGGAAACTAGTTAGCCATGACCCTGTCGTCGCCCCCGGCCTCGAGGAGGGGCTCCTCGTATGCCAGCAGAAAAGCCAGCGGATCGGCCGTGCCGTCGTAGCGCGGTGGCATCTCGGGCTTGAACTTGTTTGGCCATTGCACCTGTCGCAGAGCGGGGGCCAAGGCTCGGAGCCCCCTGGCCCTCGTGCTGGCGATAGCGACCGGAGCGGGCGACATGTTGCTTATCATGAGGGCGAACCGCGGTGTTGGCGGAGAGCAGGTCGGTGGAAGGGAAAGCTCTGGCGCAGCCCCTACCTGGCATGCCAAATGTCGAATTTTGGGTTCCGGCAGACCCTCAAGGTTCGAACTCTGGGGTGCGCACGGAGATCACACCCCCTGCCTACCCGTGTCTCGTCGCCTCGCAAGGATCTAAAACTACACGAAGAAAAACACAAGGGACACGGGATTTATACTGGTTCAGGCCACCATTGTGGTGTAATACCCTACTCCAGTGTGTGGTGTGGTGGATTGCCTCTGGGGCTGATGATGAACAGTACAGGGAAGAACAGCCTCGCGAGGGTCTGTTCTCGGCTGGGGCGATGAACTGCTAGGGGAGTTCAGTCGCCTCTCTCTCTCTATCTCCAGATGCCGATCCGGATCCCCCTACCCTGTGGGTGGCTAGTCCTATTTATAGGCGGAGGCCCTGGGCCTCTTCCCAAATATTGAGCGGGAAGGGCGCCAACAATTGGCCATTTGAAGGGGAACATCTAGTACACTTATCCTGACTAAAGTTGGTCCTCGCCTGCCAAAGACGCTGACGATGACGCTGGCTTGGGCTCCACGATGACCTCCATTTTGCCATCCTGCTGGTCTTGGTCTTGTTGCACTGAAATGGTTGCCTTTGCTTGGTACTCTCGCCTGCGCTTGCCCCCTTTGCACCAAAGAAGAAACAAGGACTCTGCGCAGGCCGGCGCCCGCCTGGCGCCCGCCTGGCCTTGGTCGTCATGGCTTGCGTCACGAGCACCTCGCGAGGTACCCCGCCTTGATCTCTCTGCCTCCTCGCGAGCCATCCTGACGAGGCCGTGCCTGAGGAAGCCTTCTATCGTCCGCCCCGCGAGGCTTGGCCCCTCGCGAGGGTCTTGAGCTTGCGTTAATGAAGATGGGCTGTACTGGGCCACTCCTTAAGCCACGCCACAAGCCGCAGGCAGGCAAGTCTGGGTACCCCCGTTCCCAGAACGCCGACAACTAGCATCACGCCATTAGAATTTAATTCTAATGGCGCACCACTGGTGCGCCATTAGTATCTGGTGTTCTAATGGCGCACAACGTAGTGCGCCATTAGTATTGCCCACAATGCGCCATTAGAATTCCTCCCAGGGGGCCATATGTACCCATGTGCTTTGGCATACTAATGGCGCACCAGTGGCTGATCCGCCATTAGTGTGATTATCACAGTGCGCCATTAGTGTCTTGTGTGGTGCGCCACTAGTATGAATATTAGGGATTTTTTTTCTTTTCTGATATTTTCACAGGTTACAAAATATATTATTGGACAAAATTTATACAACACCACACAACAACAGCAGATTCATCGAATACAATAGAAGATTAGTCTCTGAATACAATTCATCATATTAGTCTCTGAATTCAAAAGACCGAACAAAGATAGAACATTACAAGTCTCAAGACCGCGAGTAGCGAGTTTGTCTTCACATTACAAGTCGATATCGATCATCTAAACTACCATCACATAGAAGAGAGCTGTGGTCATCACGATGAGCATCATCACAATGAAACTGGTCTTCATTCGGTTCCTCCAATGCTCCCTCCTCTCTCCCGCTAGATAGCAGGCGTATCTAGATTCCGCCTCCGCCCTAGTGGTGTACACTTTGTAACTGTTACCGCTGAAACGGTGAACCTGTCTCTGACACTCCTCCAAGTCGTCGTAGACTCCAGGAACCTTACCCTTGTACACGACATACGACGACATCTCTATGCACAAGCCAAACAACAGACAATACATAAGCAATATATAAGTATGCAACAAAAGGATCGGAAGAGAAAAGCAAGACATTAATAGCACGATTCATGGTCCTACTAATAAATAGCATCGATTACATCTAAGTTGAACGACTGTCCAAACCAAAGAGACGTACAAGTTCATTAAAGTTTAATTACAACATGAACCAAACAATGTTTCAGAACTACACATAGCATCACTACTTTCGACTCGACTCATGGGACCAGAGCGTGGATGAAGCCGCCGTCTGTCATGATGGTCATGAAATCGCGGGCGTTGTCAGCCTGCATTTGTAGCGTTGTGTCTATCTCACTGTTGGACGGTTGATATCTGAGGTAGAACCGCCCCGAGGTACGAAGGACATCTTGATGGATAATTTCCGCAAACTCCGACTGGATGCGAAAGAATTCTTGTCTGATGACCGCGTCCTGGATTGCTGACAAGCTCGCGGCCCAATCTTTGAGATTATCTGGTAGCAGAAGGTGATGATGGTCCTGTATGATCACCCACATGTGATGGAGGGCGTAGTAGGCATCCTTCTGACCGCCAGGCGGCTGCTTGACGCAGGAGAACTTTGTATTGTGGGCAAATACGTGCGCGCCGTACCGCCTACGAACTGGCTTCACAAAGGTGCCTCCAGATTTGGCATAGCCGGGGAGAACATCATCAAGAACTTTCTTGATATTTGTGTAGTCTATCTTGGAGTCACGGTCCGGGTCGAAATACGTGGCCATGGAATATTTCGGGCTTAAGAGGATGAGTGTGCAATGTGTGTCACTGCACAGAACACGAAATGTTAGAAAAAAAAGAATGATCGAGATCTAAGAAATCATATGTTACGGGGCGGTTAGGGGATGACTTACTCGGGAAAGTAAGGCACGTGGAAGTTATCCTTATCTGGGTTTTCCAGAATGACGCCTTCGAGGTAAGAACTCGCGACATGCCGGTCCCCAGTGCTGCACAAGTTCTTGGCACACATATAGAAGGGGTCGACTATCACGATGTCCGGGGTCTTGTCTCTAATGATCCGCATCTCCATACTCAGCGAAAACAGCCGAACGAAGGTGTAGTGCAGCGGATGAAGGTTAAACATAGCAAAGATGTCATCAAACCGCAGGACGATCATACCCCCGATGGGGCCATCCACAAAGCCCTTGCCCTCTGGCACCTTTGCCATGAAAACGGGGTATGCCACATCATTCTCTCTGAGACGCCGCTTCTCCAAAGAAAGAACACTGTCATGCAGACTCTGCATAGCACCGGTTGCAGCATTGAGCATATGTCGGTAGCATCGCCCTACCCGCCACACGCACCCTCCTCGAGATATCCTTAGGTGAAGGTGGCCGTCCTGAGCACGGATCGTACTCGGTGCCGGCTGGCTCGCACCCTTGTTACTCTTTCTTCTCCACCCCTTCTTCTTCTGTTGTAATGGGACCGAGTTCTGCTCACAGACCGCCTTCTTGAGTATGTTGGGGCTGATAATATTTGGCTCCTCGGCTATCCGAGGCTCGGTGAAGTCAGCAGTTGGAGGCGTCTCCTGAGAACTGAACGCCAGACGACGCCTATTGCAATTGGGTTTCTCCGGTGTACCAGCTAGACCATGGTCATATTTTGTAGGGTTGCGTTCTTGAGAAAGAGGCCCGCAGAATTCGTCATCATACCCATGTTCGGCAAAGTACTTATCGACGTTGCTAAATGTACGGCCGTCATCGTTGTCGTCGTCGTCCAGATCCTGTGCCATATGCATGTTCGCATCCTGTGCCATAGGGATGTCCGGCATGTCCAGTAGCGTTGCGGCGGTCTTGCCATGGCTTGGCGCCGGCACGACTGGCGGTGTTGTCTTTGGGGTGGTGTCCCCCGCCCCCAAACGAATCTGGCTCTTCGACCAAAGCAGGGGCCAGCTTATGCAGGCGCTGAGGGTCATCAAATCATCTTCATCGGCCCCAGCGGGTCGAATCGGAGGTAACAACTCGTCGCAGCCTGGCAGCACCTGAACCAGTTGAACCCTATACATGGTGGGTGGCATTGGTTTACCGTGGAACATGGGGTTGCCCAGTTGAACGATTTTTCCCTTGGCGACATCAACCAACTAATCGTTCACGAAGTGCAGGAGAGTGCACGGAACGTCGGCGGCGCCCTGCGAAAACATGTAGGGCGTCAGGGATGCCCAGTCAAAGGCAAAAGGAGATGAAGTCCGCAGCCGAGAGGCTTAATTAGTTACCGTGATGATGGTGTCAAGCTCGGCTAATGTCGAGGCACCACCAACGGCGGGCGTGCAACTGACGGAGGAGCCGCTTGCTGCCGAGGTGCCGGCCGGCGTACAGCCGGGTGCATTAAGCTCCAATGCCGGCCGTGCCGGCGTCGGAGACACCAATACTGCCGCCGCCGGAGACACCAATGGCGCCTCCTGCGTGTTGTGTGAGTTGCTGGCCGTGAAGCTGGGAATCGGGGGCGGCCCCTGTTGGCCACCCGCAATCCACATCGTCAGCCCATGAATCAAGGTAGGCATAATGCCGGTGAGCGTCGATCCCAGTTGTTGTTGCACTTGCTCTTGGATAATCTCCGGAATCCACGCCACTTGTGCCTTGAGTTCTTGAACCTCGCGCGACTGGCTTTCCGAGCTGGTCTTTTTCTCCTTTCGCCCACCAGCGGTATAGTATGACGACCATTTTGTGGACAAGCCTTTGCCGGCCACACGACCAGCTGACGACAGCTTACTGAGCTTATCCTTGTTTTTAATTATGTTCAACGTCCTATTTAGAGTGCTGTCCCAAGCATGGGTGCTCTGAGACGACCCCGCGCTACTGCTTTCAGTCTCCTTCACCAGAACAAGCTCAAGTGCCCTGGTCTTCGGATCCGTGGTAAGCTCCTTTGTTATCGGGTCCTCCTTGTACCGGGCCCTGACATAGTTCCTGGTCTGCTTGTCACTGCTGTATTTCTTGAAGGGGGTGGTAGGCCTTGCTCGGCACACCCCGCGTCCTCTTTGTCCCATATAGGCTCCGCCACTCTGTAAACGCCGGGACCGAGTTTGTGTTCCCCTAAGTTCAACTCCTGCATTTTTCCCTCACTGACTTGATTCAGAGGTTGCACTGCTCTCGCACTTGATCTTGAACTCCTTGTAGTCATCTTCGCTGATCGAAGGATTTTTCGCCTTGATCTTCTCATAACTATCACCTTTCTCAATCATTCTCTTCACCATGCTTCTCCAAGTAGACAGGGCCGTGCTCATCCTCGTGAGGGCGGCACTGTTCATTTTATTCCCTGAGAGGCGTGTGTTTTCAAATTCAGCGGGGAACTTGTATCGTTTGTGCAGGTTCGTGAAGAGGAGGTTGCGCAAATTCCCTCGGTCCTTATGCCTAAGGTTCTCGGTGTTGATCGAGATGGTGCTCCGGAGAATGCACCCGAGCTGAACCGAGTACCCCTTGACTATATGTTTGGGCTCTGTTGGATGCCCGTCGGAGTTCACTTGAGTAAATTCCTCCTTGACGGTGCGGAGCGCGTTCGGGCGCCGGTCATTTCGTTGCCTCTTCGGTTGGCTGCCATCTGTGCGTGCGCCGCCATCATCAGTGGTGGCATCCTCGGCGGCACCATCAGTGGTGGAATCCTCGGCGGCACCATCAGTGGTGTCATCCCCGACGCCACTAGGGGTTGTGTAGTCAGGATCGGTGTCTTCCGCGGCGTCCTCATAGCGGTGAGGTTCTTCCTCCAACTCCTGGGACAGCTCCCAGAATTGCTTGCTGCCCGAACCGCCGGCCTCATCGTTGTGGGCCATGTTTCGCTCTAAATAGGAAAAAAGTTTGGTCAAAAAGTTGGTTATTGTCAAGGAACAAGATCATGGTCTCATCATTTAGGGTTTGTCGACATCGAGGCATCCTAAAAGCTAAGCTTTTATCATTTAGGGTTTGTCGATGCCGAGGCACCCTAAAAGCCTAAGCGTACATCATTTAGGTTCTCATTGACACTGAGGCACCCTATAGAAGCCAAGGTTTCATCATTTAGGGTTTGTCGACGCCGAGGCACCCTAAATGCTAAGTTAAGTTTTCATCATTTAGGGTTTATCGATGCCGAGGCACCCTAGGTTGGGCCTAATCACTTGGCACTAATCACTTGGCTCTATTGCCACCTATGTTGGGTTTATCATCTAGGGTTTATCGATGCTAAGGAGAATTCTAAGTTGGGCGTAATCACTTGGCTCTATTGCCACCTATGGTCTAATGCAGCAAGAATAAAGGGGCAGTTGATCCTATTGAACTAAGTACTAAGATACCCCGGCCCATGCATTAGTAGCAAGTACCCCATATGTCCGATTTTTAGCAAAGTCATGCTAAAATTCACGGAAAATTTCAGCATGACCTTTGCTGAAAATAGGACATATGGAGTACCCGAATTTGCTGGAACGGAAGTTAATCAACATTCCGGCAAACTCAAGGGCCTCTCGGGGTACCTACAAATTCATCACGACACAATGGTCGGAGACAAAACCCAGCAACTTTACAAGTCTTTCACAGATTTGTTTGCAAGTTCTGATATGTAATAAAGATGAGCCTCAAAGATGAGCCTCCAATGCTGATTTGTTTGCCTCAAGACAAGATGAACCTGCAATGCAACAAGTAATAAAATGTTCAACAATGTATCAGATTCGGCAACAGTTTAACGTCCACTCCAGTAATTATACAACACCATGACCAACATTTCTCCTCTCCAGAAATTAGAAACAAAATAAAGGAACATTACATAGTAGCTATCAAATTAAAATAACATATACAGTACATACAGGTAGGTAATACTAAAGCATGTTCGTATTAGCTAGTGACCATTATATTGCTTTAGGTTAGGGCCCTTACATTATTCTCTCTCTATCCCTTTCTTTAGTTGCACTTCATCACAAGGCAAATATGGTTCAAAATAAAATACTGCTGAATAAGCACCTAGCAGAATAGTAAAATAATCTTAAAAAATGCATACAACTTGACATACAAACACATACAAGTTTAAACCCGTTTCAGGTCACTTGTTTTAGGAGTATAAACTGAGTATGCAAACTGGATATACACTGAATTTAAATAAATTTACACTGAATCAGCATGTTTTATACTCCTTGCGACTTGAGTATGCAAACTGGGATACATGCTGATTTTTAAACCTGCCTACGCCTGATCTGCCTACTCCAAGTTCAGTAAAGTGACAGGCCTAGCACTCTAGTAGTCGTGAAACTATAGTAAACTAATGACTGCAAATTTATGAAGTTCAGAACAAATGACAGCTACAGAGAGTAAGTACTCCTGAATGTACTCCAGGTTCAGAGCAAGGAGTACTTGCTGGACTAGAGGAGTACTTGTTCAGGATCAAGTTCACATAAACTACAGTTCTAAAATTAAAGTTAGAGTAAACAACGGTTCAAGATACAGTTCTGAAACTAGAGTACCTCTAGCACACAGATATCTTGCAGGTACCAAGTACTCCAATGCACATGGAGTAATAATTATTCATGTTTGCTAGGCACTACTCCCACAATTTTTTGAACCTAATTTGACCTAAATTCGAGAGGGATTTGACCACATTGTATCTAATTTGACCACACTAAATTCGAGAGGTGATTTTTAGCTATTGTAGATGTACAACCCCTAAATGATGGATGCAAATGATGAGTTACCTGGTCTCTTGTGTCTCATGATGTGTTTTGGTGGACTGAATATTTTTAGTTCAGTTTTCAATTGTCCTGGCTGAAAAATGCAGTTTAATTTGGAGTACATTTTTAGCTTAAGTGTAGTGTAGTTCACTGTATGTGTGGTGGGTGTAATAGCAATTTTGGTTTTTAACTGAATCTGTGTGTACTTTCAGTGTAATTTAATGCACATTTTTTCCCTGTAATCTGTTTGGGTGGCTGATTTTTTTCAGTTAAGTTATAGTGTTTTTGGACTGTATTTTTTTTCAGTAATATGTCACTTATAGTAATCTAAATATTTTTTGTAGTAACCCTGCAACTTTACTGCCATGTGATCTGAAACTTCCATATTGTCAAGTTTAAACTGTATATCCCTGTAATTACAGTGTTTCTTTTTCAGTAATTTGGATTGTATTCCTGCCTTTTTCAGTGGTAGCAGCACACTTTAATTACTGATGGCGGAGGAGGAAGAGAGGAGAAGAGAGGCAGAGGGAGGAGGGATACCTGACCACGATGAGGTGGTGGCCGGAGCGGAGACGACGGAGGGCAGAGACGACGAGCTTGGGGGAGGCGGGGATAGACGGCGGGGAGGTCGCGGGCCTCCTCTCCTGGTGGACGTGGAGCCTCCTCTCCTGGTGGACGTGGGGCGGCTCCGAGGCTCCAAGTCTCCGGCGGCTCAGAGGCTCCAAATCTCCGGTGGGTTTCTAGGGTTTCGAGGGAGGCGAGGGAGGCGGTGCTAGTGGGGGAGGCGGGGCTCGGGGGGAGGGAGGCGGTGCTCGAGGGGGAGGAAGGGGAGAGGGAGGCGGCGGGGGCGCGTGTGCGGCTGCGGCGCAGTGGGTCGGGGCAGCGGCGTGGTGGAGGGAGGGACGAGGGAGGGAGCGGCGCGATGGAGGGAGAGGGACAAAGTGTCTGGTGAGAGGGAGGGACGAGGGAGGGACGAAGTGTATGGATGGGGGAAGCTTTCTAATGGCGCACCCCGCAGCGGTGTGCCATTAGAATGTTTTTTAGATAGCAATGGTGCACCCCCAGCAGGTGCGCCATTAGAATGTTTTTTTATATATAGCAATGGCGCACCAGCAATAGGTGCGCCATAAGTAATTTTTTTTATTTTTTGTTGCATCTAATAATTTTTAGGAAAATGAATATGATCAATATGAAACAGTAATAATTTTTTATAAAAACAGTAACAATTTTTTTAAAAAATATCATCAAATTTGTTATTTGAAAATATTTATGAATATGAAAAAATATCATCAAATTTATTATTTGAAAATATCATCAAATTTGTTATTTGAAAATATAATCAATTTTTTTTTCAATTTTAGTTGCATTCATTTGTGACGGTGGAGCGGGCCGGGGAGGGTGCGGTGGGTCGTCGGCGGCGGGGGCCGGGAGCGGGGGAGGGTGTGCGGGGGGCCGGTCGGCGGCGGCGGCCGGTGGAGCGGGGGAGAGGGTGCGGGGGGGGGGGCGGGGTGGCGGGGGGGGGGTGCTCGGCGGTGGTGGAGCGGGGGGGGGGAGGGTGCGGTGGGTTAGCGATCGAGATGGAGGGGGATTGAGATCGAGTGTCCATGACATTTAAAAAATATTCATGAGTTCAAAATTAAAGTGCCCATGAAATACAATCAAGAAATATGAAGGCTACAATTTAAATACAATCGATCTTAGCTAGCTAGCTATCTGTTCACAATCTTCTTGCCCTTCTTTTTCGCAAATGGAGTTCTTCTGTGGAACGGACGTCCTTTAGGTAGGGTGGTCCTGCTTCTTCTTGTGGTGTATGCTGCTACTTCATCGTCGTCGTCATGTTCGATCTTCGGGTCGCCGTACTTGTCGAATTCTTGCTCATTGGCTACTCCATCCATTCCGATGATCTTCCTTTTGCCTCTCCTCACGACAACACGACTGGGCTTTGACGGGTCGGTAATGAAGAAGCATTGGTCCACTTGGGAAGCCAGTACCCATGGCTCATTTTTCACGGTGACGTTTGCGCCCGCGGTCTTGGATTTGGCTTCGGGTATAACCATGGTGGTGAAATACCGGTCTTCTTTTAGGACGCTCTTGGCCCATCTGACACGGAACATCGGGACCTTCTCTCCAGCGTAGCTCAGCTCCCAGATCTCCTCGATCCTTCCGTAGTATCTGTCCTTGTCGTTACCGGTGTAGGATTCCATCGTTACCCCAGAGTTCTGATAACCATCGCTCTTCATGTCCTTGTCCTCGGTGTAGAATGTGTAGCCGTTGATATCGTACGCCTCATAGGTCATCAGGTTGTGCTCGGCGCCCTGTGACAAGGCGAATATGAGTTGTTCTTCCGCGGAAGAATCCTCATGTAAAGGGTACGACAGAAGCTTCTGCTTGAACCAACGCGTGAAACATGAGTTGTGCTCTTTGATTATATCTCCGTCCATCCTCTGTTGGCCTCGGTCATTGTACGTCTTCTCAATAAAGGTTTTGTGGTCTACCACCCAAGGATCGACCAAGTCTATGTGTTGTAGCGCGACTAGGTTTGCTCTTTCAAAGTCGGCGAGTCGACCCTAGAAGTCAACATGCATTTCGCGGCGACCCTCACGGTGACCCCATCCAGTGAGCCTGCCGAGGTGCCTGTTGACGGGCAGACCAATGGGGTCCTCGATTCCTAGATAATTCATGCAGTAGGAGATGCACTCTTCGGTCAAAAATCCCTTGCTATGCTTCCCTCTGGATGTGACATGTTGCGAATGTATCCTTTGATGACACCATTCATCATTTTGAACGGCATCATGCTATGCAGGAACGTCGGCCCAAGTTGGATGATATCCTCCATGATATGGACCAGCAGATGCCCCATAACGTCGAAGAATGCGGGCGGGAAGTACATCTCAAGCTCGCATAGTATCACCACGATCTCTTCCTGTAGCCTTCTGAGTTGCCTCACGCCAACCGACTTCCGAGAGATGACGTAGAAAAAGTTGCATAGGCCAAATAGCGTTTCACGGACGTGCACGTCCATGATCCCACGTATTGCAACTGGAAGTATCTGCGTCATCAGCACGTGTCAGTCGTGAGACTTCATCCCGCTGAACTTCTGCTTCGCTGGGTCTAGGTATCTGCTTATCTTCCCCGCGTAACCGTAAGGAAGTTTTACTCCTACGAGGCAGGTGAAAAACTGCTCAATCTCCTCCTGACTTAGAGTGAAGCACGCGGGAGGGTAGTCATTTCCGGTCTTCTTGGCCTTTTTTCCTTTGCGACGACTTTCCGTGTCCTGCTCCGCCTCATCATCATCATCATCATCATCATTAGCGTGAAGCTCCTCCCTGATGCCCATTGATTTCAAGTTTGCCCTTGCTTTCGGCCCATCTTTGGTCCTCTCTGGCATGTTGAGCAGGGTACCATGCAGACTCTCGCACACGTTCTTCGTGATATGCATGACATCAAGGCTGTGAGGCACACGGTGGATCTTCCAGTACAGCAAGTCCCAGAAAACAGACCTCGTTTTCCATACCTTCAGCAGCGGCTCTGGCGCCTTTCGCTTCTTTCCCAGCTCTGGCGCCTTTTGCTTCTTTCCCGGCAGTGGGAAATCTTTCCAATTTTTCAACAACTGGTCTATTTCCTCGTCGCTCCTCGTACGCAGGCGTCTTCGGGGTTCGGTTTCACCATCGAACAGATCCTTGTGTTTCCTCCACGGGTCATCATCGCGAAGCCACCTTCGATGTCCCATGAACACGGTTTTCGAAGACCCGGGATCTCTATCTAGCTGGCGATACGTTGTGTCATCCATGCACCTGACGCATCCAGAAAATCCGTGGACCACCTGCCCCACGAGATATCCGTAACCGAGATAGTCGTGCACCGTCATGAGCAGTACGACTCTCATAGGGAAATATTCTTTCTCTGCAGCGTCCCACGTATTGGCTGGCGTTTTCCACAGCGTGTCTAGCTCCTCTTTCAGCAGCCCCAGATATAGATTGATGTCGTTCCCTGGTTGTTTCGGCCCTTCAATTAGCATACTCATGTGAATGTACTTCCTCTTCATGCACAACTAGGGGGAAGGTTGTACATCCACACAAACACAGGCCAGGTGCTATGTGTGCTTCTCTGGCTGCCAAACGGATTGACTCCATCGGTGCTCGCGCCCAGCACAATGTTCCTTGGATCCTTCCCAAATTCTGGGTGTTCGAAGTTCAACGCTTGCCACTGGCTCGCATCCTTTGGGTGACTCAGCATCTTATCTTCTTATTTATCTCCGGATCATTTGCGTCATCTTCTCGCTTCTTCTCCTCCCTATCCGCGTGCCAACGCAGGAGCTTTGCTACCTTAGGGTCCGCGAAATACCGCTGCAGACGAGGAGTGATCGGAAAGTACCACACCACTTTTCGAGGAGCTTTCTTCCTCTTCTTGTATCAAGTGACGCCGCACACCGGACATATGGTAGACTCCGCGTGCTTGTCCCGATAAATGATGCAATTGTTCATGCACACATGGTATTTCACGTGCGGTAAATCTAGAGGAAACACGATTTTCTTCGCCTCCTCGAAACTGGTTGGGCACTTGTTCCCCTTGGGAAGACGTTCGTGCCAGAATGACATGTTCTCGTCGAAGCATGCGTCGGTCATTTTGTGTTTTACCTTCATCTCCAGAGCCATGAGCGTTACTTTCAGGCGGGTATCCTCGGGCTTGCATCCTTCATACAATGGAGTAACCGTGTCTATCTCCAGTTGATCCAGCTTGGCTTTCTCTCGGGCGACAGCTCTTGCGTTATGCGTCTGCTTGAGAAGCAGCTCTTGAATATGAGGGTCATGCACCCAGCCCATCGATGGTCCATCACCGTCTGCTCCGCCGGCATCTTCATCTTCATGATCATGCCCTTCGTCTGCTCCGGCATCTTCCTCATCATCATGTCCGGCATCTTCTACATGATGACTATGTACATCATCACCGTCGTGATCATGTCCTGGAGATTCTTCGTCTTCTCGCCCGCCCGAGCCGCGGTTGTTGTCTTGCTGCCCTTCCTTAATTCTTGCCCTGCCCCCATGGACAACTTCATAGTCATCTTCATCACCTTGCCACCGATAGCCATCCATGAAACCACGTAAGAGCAGGTGGTCCCGCACCTGCCCAGAATCCGGGTTCACAATAAGGCTTTTCAGCTTGCATCTTCGACACGGACATCTTATCTCCGTCTCATTCTTTTGAAGCATCTCGGCCTTCGCGGAGCTCAAAAACCTATTCACGATGCCTTCGGTCATCGTGCAGACCATGGTCGCCTGCGAGGTAGAGCAAAATGATATTTTAGAACCAAGAAAAAAATTTGGCATGACTTTTCCTAAAAATAGGACCAAAAAGAATGCATAGTGCGAAAATTCTCGCCGAAACGGAAATGAATCAACATTCCGGCAAAATATTGGCAACTATCGCATTTCAAATACTTGTACCTGCAAACACAAACATATATGCAACACCACAAACATATGCAACACCACGAACATACATAGATCTAGCTAGGCCACAAAAAGTGCATGTGCACGTTGTTGGAGAGGGAGAACAACATAAAGATAGCTTCCCCCCTTACTTACCTATCAAAAAAAGGTAATTTAACCACTTAATTTGGATGAATCTATGGTACAAATGAGGTGAGGAGGAGGAGGCAGCCGAGATAAGCTTGGAGGAGGAGGTGGAGAGAATGAAGTAGGGAAAGTGAGTGGGTAGGTGGGCTATCCAAAATATCTTGTTGGTCCCAGGTTACTAATGGCGCACCATATGCAAATGCGCCATTAGTAACCCTGGTTACTAATGGCGCACTTGCTGCTGGTGCGCCATTAGAAGTTTTGCAAAAAATAAAAAAGTATATATTCTAATGGCGCACCATGCCACAGTGCGCCATTACTAGTTTAAACTAGTAATGGCGCACTATGCTACGGTGCGCCATTAGTAGTTTTGCAAAAAAAAGAATAAAAAAAACAACAGTAGTGGCGCACTGTGTGGCCGGTGTGCCATTACTAGTGAGCACTAGTAATGGCGCATCGTGCCATGATGCGCCATTAGTATGTTTGGAAAAATTAAATTTTTTTGTTACTAGTGGCCATGTGCCTGGTGCGCCATTAGTGTCTTCCACACTAATGGCGCACCTGCACATGGTGCGCCACTGCTATATAGTAGTGGCCCACCACATGACAGGTGTGCCATTAGTGTCCATCTCATCTATAGCCCTTTTCCTAGTAGTGCCGGCAACGAGACAGAGGACATCGCCAGCTCCGCCAAGGCCCCGCCCCACTGCCAATGAGGCCGCGCCACACAGAAAACAAGGAAGAGTAGAACACGGTAGGTCGCCACCACTCGGGTCTAAGTAAGGCCACCGCTGCTACACTCCGGTTGAAGCCAAGCTAGGCGTGTCGTGGGATTGTCACGGCAGATGTCCTCTTGCAAGGACTTAGTTGTGGAGCCATCACAACTAGGAAACTTAAAGGGGTTAATTCGGGACAAAGGACACGAGAGATTTATACTAGTTTGGCCCTTTACGGTGAAGGTAAGGCCTATGTCTAGTTGGGTTGGTATTGCTTGATGTTTCAGTGACCAGGGAGCGAGATACGCTATGCCCGGTTCTCGATGAGTTGTTTCTTACCCTAAGCCGCTGGCGGGTCGTCCCCTTATATACACGGGTTGACGCCCTGTGGCTTACAGAGTCCCGGCCGGCTCATAAACAGTGTCCGGCTCGGTGACTAGTTAAATCTACCTTATGATACAAGTCATGCCATTATGGCGGTTTACTACGACGGGCCTTAAGTCGCTGGTGGGCTTTAGACCCTTTATTGAACCTCCATCTTCATACTTGGTCTTGGGCTTCTTCTGATAAATCTCTCTTTGCATAACCCGACCCCTCATAGACAGCTTATACAAATAGTTACATCCCCAACATTAGGCCCCAGATTGATTTGAACGGTTCATGTCAATCTTAAAATACCTTGAGAAATAAGCCTTCGTTCTTCTGTCTGTGCAAAAGGGTTTAACCTGCCATGACGTCATCTTCTGGATCCACGTTAACCCGTCATGACGTCATCTCCAAGTAAATCCTTATTTTATTCTGCTATATCTTCAACGGATCTTTGCCTTTACTGATCATCCCGAAACCCGAGGCACCGGGGTCGCTGGATAATGATATTCAATCTCCTCATTTCTTGCATCGTCCCAGTCGGCCCTTCCCTATAAATAGGCTCGACCTAGGTCCTTTTCATTTTCTCCCTCAGTCGTCTTCCTCTTCTCCCTGCCTCCATGTTACTCGAGTTCCGCCACCGCCGCCACCGTCGAGCTCCTCGTCTTCTCCAACTCAGGCCGCTGCATCAACCTGACTTATCCAGAGAAACGCGATGGAACCCTGCAGCAGCTCTGCATTCGTAAGCCCCTTTCCTTTCCTGCGTTTAGATCTACACTGCGGCCTCCCGAGTTCGTCGGTGTTCATCGCCGCCCATTGCAAACCCTTGATATTTTTCCTTTCCCGTGCTCCTTTTTGATCTTTAGATAGCTAGAACTACTGTGGTGGCTGTTCAGCATCCATCTCGGATAGAAACAGATCTCATTTCCCTTGTTTAAAGGCCTCCTTGAGTGTATGAACTTCTCTGTACTGGTTTTAGATCTAGAAATTTTTCTTTTCAGAGCAATTGTTTGACCCAAAATAATAGCTGAAACTTGTGAAACTTGTTTGTTCCACACTTAATCAAAAATCTGCACCTGTTGACTCTGTTCAACCATGATAGTCCATACAGCCAGTTTTAAGATAATGACACTGTTTGGTCAACCTTGCTTGCTTCCGGCGATTTAAGAAAATTTAACTGCCTTTGATACTTGTAGCGGCTTAAATACCACTGAATAATTACCCATATGCCATTAGGCCCCTTCTTATGCCGCCGTTTCGAATAATTTCACGATGTCCTCCTCCGAGTTATAAGTTGAACCGGAAATTTTTCTTTTGTCATAGGTTTCAATTTGCCTAATGGCACCCAAGGCTCCCAAACCTTCAGTGACCTGTAACTTGGTCAAGTCCGTCGTTACAGAAAGCACTTTGTCTGATTTTGTGAAATCCGGCCATCTGCCCAAGAAGGAGGTCATGTCTTATCGTGCTCCTAGCCCGTCAGAGGAGAAGCCTCAACCCAAGGAGGGGGAGCTGATCGTGTTTACTGATCACATGAACCGGGGCTTCGCTCCACCCGGTTCAAAATTCTTTAGGGATGTTTTGCATTTCTTTGATCTCAGACCTCAAGACATCGGGCCCAATTCCATGTCAAATATTTGCAACTTCCAAGTCTTCTGCGAGGTGTACCTTGGAGAAGAACCCAGCTTACTTTTATTCAGAGAATTGTTTTACTTAAACCGGCAGAATGGATGCGCCAACGGGCCCAGTCTGGAACTTGGTGGCATCTCGATTCAGCGGCGGAGAGACTGCCTTTTTTCCTTATGCTGAACTGCTGAGTCATCCAAAGGATTGGAATCAGACGTGGTTCTACTGCCAGGACACTTGTCTGGCTGAGGAAAATCCTCTGCCCGGCTTCCGCGCCTTGCGCCTTGAATCCAACCACCCGTTGCCGAATAAACTGACTGCTGTTGGACGTCTGCCATTTGCTCCCACCATTAGTAAAATCAAAGCTCTTTTGGGAAATGGCTTAAATGGCATTGACTTGGTCCGAGTCTGGGTTGCTTGGCGAGTGATTCCGTTAAGCCGCCGCCCCGGCTTAATGTGCACTTACTCAGGCGAGAAGAATGACCCACTGCGTCATAGTCCCGATGACTTACCAGATGATGTGGTGGAGGATACGACCCAGACGTTGTTGAAAGAGGGCACGGTGACCAGTAATGCCTTTGGCTTACTTCCTTTCTGCAAGAAGAACCCGGCCCCTGCAGTAAGTCATCAACCTCAATAACTACTCCTTACTGTGTTATACCTTGCTTTTATTTATAACCCTTTACCGTTTTTTCTCAGGCCAATGACAACTTCTGGAAGGTCAAGTATGACCATGAGGCTGCCAAACAAGCCAGAGCGGCCAAGAGAACCGAAAGGAAAGCCGCCAAAACAGGAACTTCAAGGAAGAGGAAGCCAAGCGCTTCAGATTTACTCAAATTGGACGACACTTCTGACGATGAAGAAGAGGTAATCCTTAATTCTCCTGATTCTTTTATCATTATCTTATTGACATTCTATCCATTCAGGAGGACACGGGGAACAACCAAGCGGTTGACGAAGAGGTAACTATAATCTCCTCTGACTCAGAGCCTTTGCCAAAGCAAAAAATCCGAAGGGTGACCCGAAAAGTAAGATTTTCACATCCTATAGCTTATCAAGATCCTCAATTTCTTTTGAAGCAACAGACTCATGAAAACCGGAGGCATACCCGGATCTCCAAGGATGCAGAACTCTCCTCCGGCTTACCTGATGTAACTAGGAAGCGCCAAACTGAGGTTATCTCCGACTTATATTCTGCTTTTCCCTTAGCGGGCTTAATACGTCCTCCTCTCAATTCATCTGACTCAAATTATCAGGAGACCTCACCTTCCTCCAGCGAGTCTATGCAATCCAACTACCGGCTTTCAAAACCGCCCCCGGGTAATGTAAACTTATTTACCTTATATTTTACCATACTCATGTTTTTGTACTCACCCTTCTGCCTTGTCCACAACGTGCAAGTGAAGCCCAGTAAGAGGGAAAAAAGAATAAGCCGTCCCAAGATCCGGTCATAACTGAACCGGAACTCGGAACAGCTGCCCCTGATACTTCCACTCATCAACCGCCGCCTAAACCGGTTTATGATATTCCAGCACCAACCTCTGATCCGCCTACTGAGGAAACTCTTGGCAGTTCTGATAAACCGGAAATTCCTAACCCGAGCAAGACAATTGATCGGGAAGTTGAAATTCTCAAGACTCAGTTTGTCGAGCCGGGTCAGCCCACTGTCCTTGCCAAGTGCTCTGCCAAGGAGGAGCTTTTGGAGCGCCGAAAGGCCAAGTTAGACATTGCAGAGTATACTCATTTGAGTATTGGGGATATCATCTCCAGCTATATCAGTCAAGCACATAGCAGCCGCAACCTGGAAATTGACATGGTGAGGCAGATACAGCAAAAATCTGAGGTATGACCTATGTTACTTTTCCTTAACCATACTTACTGTACTAGCCCCCAAGTCTATTGCATATAAGTAAATATGCTATAGACTTAGAAAATTGCCTAACACAGCTTGTCCGGCTTGGAAAGGAAGTTATTTAACCCGATTGTAGCATGATACTTTGAACTTGCGATACACATTAGCCCCCAAGTGTCAAGCATCTTTGCTGGCAAAGTGCTTGGGACTTAAATTTCCATGAACCGGCGTAGCAATTTAAAGTTCTTCAGTATACATTATCCCCCAAGTGTCAAGTACCTTTGCTTGCAAAGTGCTTGGGACTTAATGTTTATCTTATAATGATTCTGACTATAACCCGACATCAATACAGGCCACCATAAGTCAATTTGAATAAGAGGTTGCTAACCTAAAGAATTGCCTGGCAGCCCAAGAGCTTGAAATCCAAAAGGCCAACTCCAAGTTTGAATTCAATATCTCTGAACAAGAGAAGTTGAAGAAAAACTTTGCAACAGATAAGAAAAACTGGACTGATGAAAAGGCTTCACTGGTGACCCGGGCCGAGACGACAGAGGCATTGCTTGCAGAAGCAACAGTGGAGCTATCCGACTTAAAGCGCCAGATATCTCAAATGGTCTCAGCAATCTTTGGTAAGTTGCTCATATAAACTTTAAATTTTGCAAACCTTCTTTCAATGATTACTTCAATTGTCACCTTCGGCTCACCTTATGTTTAATAATGCAGGCCCCAGGAGCACAAACCTCAAGCAGAACATGTTGATCAAGCTGAAGGCGGTTTACACTCTAGTGGAACAGCTCTACACCGGGTCACAACATGCTTTGGCCGTTGTAGATTTATCAAATGACGTTCCTCACCTCCTGCAAGACGTGCTGAAGTGGCTTGCTGTGTTACCTCAGCGGGTCCAAGATCTAAGGCGGGCGTCCGCCAGAGCCGGGCCCATAGCCACGTTGAGCCGGGCGAAAGCATGGATTCCAGAACTAGACCCGGCTGACCCCGCTCTTGGATACCCGAGTCTGAAAGAGGATGGGACTTTATTTGATGAATAGGATTTCACTGCTTGTGTCAAAGATATACGCCCCGTGGCTACTCTTACTGGGAACGATACTGATCTTACCAAATATCAGCTGGGTTATGATAGCGAGAATCGGAGAATCCCAACGCCTCTTTATGACGATGTCAGCCTGATCCCTCCAATCCGTAAGCATACCTTTGCCTCTGAAGTCGACACAGCCAGTTTAATAGATGACGGAGCTGAGTTTGAAGCCTTGAGTGGCATTGACTGGGCATCGTCCACCTTCCAGGACAGGGTAGCTGACGGAGAGGCGGAGAAGGATAACCCGGATTCTTCAAGCGAACCAAATGAGTGAACCACCAGGCGTCATATGTTTATGTCTTTGTAAAAACAATGCTTCATTATTCAGACTCGGGGAGTCTTGTAATAGGGTAGGAAAAACCTCTCGACTTTTGCCATGCCTTCACGCACGTTTATGGTGCTCAATATTTCCTTAAGCCGCCATCGCTATATCCTTCCAGCTTATATTGATCTTCTATTTCCTTTATGTTAAACAAAAAAATTGCTCGCCTTGTCCTGCGATCCTTTTGGTAATCCCGCATGCTTATACGACCCAACCCATGCGGGTAAATTTAACCCCTGAAAGTTGGAACATATAATGTTCACCTGGCACTTAACAACCTGGGGTGATCAATATTAAGCCAGAAAAAAAACCATCTCATAGTGCTTTCAAGAAGGTCTCAAGATAGTCAAGTAATTATGCTTATGAATTATAATGGATAATAAACAATATCCAAAGGCTTCTGATTCGAATACGATCAGTAAACCGTTCCAAAGGGGTTAAGCTAAGATTCAGATACGATCATATAGCCCCCAGTGGCTTTGGCGATGCCGATCAAGCAGGTATCGACAGCTATGTTCTCTTTGGTTCGAATACGACCTATGTTTGAACAGGAAGCCCCCAAGTGACCATAAGAGTTGTTTAATGACGCTGATTCGAATACGATCCACGTTAGACCCAAAGGGGTTAAACTATGATTCAAATATGATCAAGAAGCCCCCAAATGGGTTTGGCAGTATGCCGATCAAGTGGGTATCGACAGCTATGTTCTCTTTGGTTCGAATACGACCTATGTTTGAACAGGAAGCCCCCAAGTGATCATGGCTAGATTCAGATATGATCATAAGCCGGACCAAAGGGAAAGCTGGATTCAGATATGGTCCGCTCCCTGTTGGTTATTTCCACCACCTGATAAAGAAGACATATAAACCTTTGAGGGTGAAAAGGACAGAGGTCTTGCTTTATTGCTTTATATAATGTATACATCGTCATAATATATACATCTTGAGAGTCGGTGGCTCAAGTAAAATAAGGCCGAAGATGAGCGATATTCCACGGCCGGCGGGTCTCCTCCTCCAGCTTACGTGAGTCTTTGTGCTCTCGAACATCGATGAGGTAGTATGACCCGTTGTTCAGATTCTTGCTGACCAAAAAGGGTACTTCCCAAGGTGGGGATAGCTTGTGCATATCAGACTGATCCTGGATGAGCCGAAGCACTAAGTCACCTTCCTGAAAGGTTTTGCTTCTAACCCGGCGGCTGTGATAGCGGCGCAGGTTGCTGGTAAATCGCCGAGCGGGCTATTGCCAAGTCTCGCTCCTCATCCAATAAATCAAGTGCATCCTGACGAGCTTTTTCGTTATCAGCCTCAACGTAAGCTGCCACGCGGGGTGAGTCATGCCGGATGTCACTTGGCAGGACCACCTCTGCTCCGTACACCATGAAGAAAGGTGTGTAACCCGTAATCTGTTAGGCATAGTATTGATACTCCAAAGCACAGAGGGTAACTCCTCCACCCAACAACCCGGCATTCGTTGTAAGGGGACCAAGAGCCAGGGTTTAATACCCTTCAAAATCTCCTGATTAGCTCTTTCTGCTTGACCATTGGATTGAGGATGAGAAACAGCCGAAACATCGGGCCGGATATGTTCTCGTTGGCAGAACTCTTCCATGGCACCCTTGGAAACATTAGTGCCATTATCAGTTATAATACTGTGTGGAAAACCAAAACGAAAGATCACCTTTTTTATGAACTGAACCGCTGTGGCTGCATCACACTTACTGACTGGCTCTGCCTCAACCCACTTTGTGAATTTATCCACTGCCACCAGGAGGTGTGTTTTCTTGTCTTTAGACCTCTTTAAAGGTCCAACCATGTCAAGCCCCCAGACTGCGAATGACCAAGTAATTGGAATCGTCCTCAACTCTTGAGCCAACACATGAGCTCGTCGTGAGAATTTCTGACATCCGTCACATTTACTGACCAGATCCTCCGCATTGGCATGAGCCGTTAGCCAATAAAAGCCATGACGGAAAGCCTTAGCCACAAGAGATTTTGAGCCAGCGTGATGACCACAATCCCCTTCATGGATCTCACGAAGTATCACCTGACCCTCCGCAGGCGATACACAATGTTGAAAAGCTCCAATGACACTGCGATGATGTAACTCGCCATGAACAATTGTCATGCATTTGGACCGCCCGATGATTTGTCTTGCCAAGGTCTCATCCTTAGGCAACTCTCCCCGGGTCATGTAAGCCAAATATGGCACTGTCCAATCCGTGATAACACGAAGAGCCGGTACCAGCTGTGCCTCCGGGTCTGGAACTGCTAAGTCCTCCTCTGTGGGCACCTTGACAAAAGGATTATGCAAAACATCAAGAAAGGTGTTAGGCGGCACCGGCTTTCGCTGAGATCCCAGCTGGCTTAAAGCATCAGCTGCCTCATTCTTCCTTCGATCAATGTGCTCCACTTGATAACCTTTGAAATGCCCAGCCACAACATCAACTTCACGATGGTAAGCCGCCATTAAGGGATCCTTGGAGTCCCACTTGCCTGATACCTGTTGAGCCACGAGATCTGAGTCACCCAAACACCTTACCCGGCTCAAATTCATCTCTTTGGCCATCCTGAGACCATGTAGTAAGGCCTCATACTCAGCTGCATTGTTAGTACAAGGAAACATAAGCCAGAGCACATAGCAAAATTTGTCACCTCGGGGGGAAGTTAAAACGACTCCAGCCCCCGAGCCTTCCAACTGCCTAGACCCATCAAAGTGAATAGTCCAATATGTGTTATCTGGCTTCTCCTCAGGTGCCTGCAACTCTGTCCAATCATTGATAAAGTCCACCAAGGCTTGAGACTTAATAGCGGTACATGGCATGTACTTCAAACCATGAGGCCCAAGCTCAATAGCCCACTTGGCGACTCGTCCTGTGGCCTCCCTGTTCTGGATGATGTCTCCCAAGGGGGCCGAACTTACCACAGTTATAGGATGACTTTGGAAGTACTGCTTCAGCTTCCGGCTTGCCATAAACACTCCGTAAACAAGTTTTTGCCAATGTGGATTCCTTTGTTTAGACTCAATGAGCACCTCACAGATGTAGTAAACCAGCCATTGAACCGGATGCTCCTTGCCAGCCTCCTTACGCTCCACCACGATGGCAACATTGACGGCTCGTGAATTAGCAGCTACATATAACAACAACGACTCTTTATCAATGGGAGCCACAAGGACCGGTGGCTCAGACAACTGTCTCTTTAAATCTTCAAAGGCAGTATCAGCAGCATCAGTCCAGACAAAAGTGTCCGTTTTCTTCATCATCTGATACAACGGTAGGGTCTTCTCACCTAACCGGCTTATGAACCGGCTTAAAGCAGCAACACGACCAGCCAGTCGCTGAACATCATTGATGCATGCCGGTTTAGCCAGAGAGGTAATTGCCTTGATCTTCTCCGGATTAGCTTCAATGCCTCTGTTTGAGACCAGAAAACCTAAGAGCTCTCCTGCAGGTACACCAAATACACACTTGGCCGGGTTAAGCATCATCTTATAAACCCGGAGATTATCAAAGGTCTCTTTCAAATAAGATATCAAGGTTTCCTTCTCTCTGGACTTCACCATGATGTCATCCACATAAGCGTGAACATTGCACCCAATTTGATCGTGGAGACAGTTTTGTACACATCGCTGATAAGTTGCCTGAGCACTCTTGAGCCCAAATGGCATAGATACATAACAGAAGGCTCCAAACAAAGTGATGAAAGACATCTTCTCATGGTCCTTAACTGCCATTTTGATCTGATGATAACCAGAGTAAGCATCCGAAAAGCTCAAACGCTCGCAACCCGCCGTAGCATCAATGATTTGATCAATACGGGGGAGACCAAAGGGATCAACTGAACAAGCTTTATTTAAGTCCGTGTAATCCACACACATCCGCTAGGTGCCGTTCTTCTTGAGCACGAGCACCGATTTAGCCAACCACTCCGGGTGAAAAACTTCAACAATAAACCTAGCCGCTAAGAGCCGGGCGACTTCCTCTCCAATAGCTTTCCGTCTCTCTTCGTTGAACTGTTGAAGAAACTGCCTGACCGGCTTATACTTCGGATCAATATTGAGAGTGTGCTCAGCGAGTTCTCTCGGTACACCCGGCATGTCAGAAGGTTTCCATGCGAAGATGTCCCGGTTCTCAAGGATGAACTCGATGAGCGCGCTTTCCTATTTAGGATCCAAATTGGCACTGATACTGAACTGCTTAGATGAATCGCCTGGATCAAAATCAACAAGCTTGGTTTTAGTAGTCGACTTAAACTTCATTGTCGGGTCATGCTCGGTAGTTGGCTTCTTTAGAGAGGTCATATCCGCCGGGTCAGCATTGTCTTGATAAAACTTTAGCTCCTCGGCTGCACAAACAGACTCAGCATAAGCCGCGTCACCCTCCTCACATTCCAGGGCTACCTTTCGACTTCCATGCACGGTGATGCTGCCCTTGTGACCCGGCGTCTTAAGCTGCAGATAAACATAACACGGCCGTGCCATGAACTTGCATAAGCCGGCCGTCCAAACAGAGCATGATATGGACTCTTGATTTTGACCACCTCAAAGGTTAATTTCTCAGCTCTAGAATCATACTCATCTCCAAAGGTCACTTCCAGTTCAATCTTGCCAACTGGGAAAGCCGACTTACCAGGAACCACTCCATGAAAAACAATGTTGGACGTCTTCAAATTCTTATCAGTTAACCCCATGCGTCGAAAGGTCTCATAATAGAGGACATTAATGCTGCTACCCCCGTCCATGAGTACCTTAGTGAATTTATATCCTCAACCTGAGGTGCTACCACCAAGTCTAACTGACCCGGATTATCAACCCGGAGGGGGTGATCTTCCCTGCTCCATACAATGGGCTGTTCTGACCACCTCAAATAACGGGGAACCGCCGGTTCATCAGAACTCAGGGCCCTCTTATGAACCTTCTGGTCATGTTTGCACAAGCTAGTGGTGAACACGTGATACTGCCCACTATTCAGCTGCTTCGGATGGCTTTGATAACCCGACTGCTGCTGCTGTTGTTCCCCTTGACCAGACTGCTATTGATTATAGCCGCCTTGATGTCCCTGAAAGTCGGAACTTGAACCGCCGCCCGGGCCATGAAAGCCGCCAGCTCCTGAGCCGCCGACCGACCCATGAATGCCATCAAACGTGTTGGAATTCTTAAAAGCCTTCATGATCATGCAATCTTTCCATAAGTGGGTGGCAGGTCGTTCCCGGGTGCCGTGTCTCGGGCAAGGCTCATTGAGTAGCTGCTCAAGAGATGGGCCTGACTCGCCAGATCGAGGGGGCGGTTTGCCCTTACGTCTCTGATTGTTACTCTGTGCATTGGCATTGGCTACAAACTCTGAGTTACCCTCCGACTTACGCTTATTGCCTCCTTGATTCATCGGGTTATGCTGCTGACCCTTTCCATTGCCGTTCTTCTTTCCCTTCCCTGTCTTTTCCTCATCAGAGGCGGGATCCTTGGTACTATCAGAGTCGGCGTATTTGACTAAAGCTGCCATCAGCGTACCCATATTGTTGCAATCACGCTTAAGGTGCCCCAGTTTCTGTCTCAGCGGCTCAAAGCGGCAGTTCTTCTCCAACATGAGGACTGCAGAGCCGGCATCCATCTTGTCAGACGAATGTATTATCTCCGTGACCCGGTGTACCCAATGAGTCGTGGATTCACCCTCCTCCTGCTTATAATTTGTCAAGTCCACAATCGACATAGATTGCTTGCGAGTGTCCTTGAAGTTCTAGATGAAATGGGCCTTTAGCTCTGCCTACGAACTAATGGAATTGGGTGGCAAGCCTTTAACCAAGACCGGGCCATTCCATCTAACATCATGGTGAAGTACTTAGCCATTGCTGCGTCGCTGACCTCCAACAGCTCCATGGCCATCTCATAACTTTCGATCCACTCTCCGGGCTGTAAGTCGGCCGTGTAATTCTGCACCTTCTGAGGTCCCTTGAAGTCCTTGGGTAAACGTACATTACGTAGAGCCGGAACTAAACAAGGAACACCGCCAGTTCTGGTAGCCACTCCCGCCTCAACGGAAGTCGTCGGATAATCTGGAAAGTCCTGATGAGCCGTTTGTTGAGCCGCTAGCTGAGCCGCCTGCTCGTCCTCCTGACGTATTCGGTCCTGCACCGGGTTATAACCACCGGGCTAGTTACGGCGCTGGGCGTTGCTTGACAAAGCTTCTGACTCCATGTGCCTGCTATAACTAAGACTCCGGTTTGGACGAGCCGGAGCTAACCAAGGCGGAGGAGTTGAATGAATCCTGTCCCAGCTATAGGAATAAGTCTCTTGCTGAGCCAGGGATGTCTGGACGAGGTCTCTGATCCTTCGGGTCACCACTGCTGTTGGATCATCACCGTCCACCGGGAGAGCCGCCAAACGTGTTGATGCTGTGATCAAGTTCTCCATGGGGTTGGAAAAGTGACCCGGCGGTATCGGCATGTAACGGGGCGGTGCCATGTTCCCATGAGGAGGTGCCATCTCCCGAGGCTGAGCCGGTCCTCCTGTTCTGGCAGTCATAAACTGATTTGCATCTGGCGGGTTACTTGGGCCGGCTCCGGGTGTAGCGAAAAGATTTCGAGGATCATAAACCGGAGGTAAACGGGACTGGGTTTTCTGATGTCTCCTCCTCATCACCTCGTTAGATGCGTTTAGGCTCATCGTAAGCTGGAAGGCCTCTGACTGTAGCTACTGTGCCCGTGCATCCAAAGCCGCCCGTTCTGTGGCTAACCTGGTGTCCTTAGCTGCCAAGGCCTCCTTGGCCCGAGCTATCTCCTCACGCACTTGTGCCACCTCCGCGTTATGCTCATCTTGATTCGCAGGGATGACTGTGGTGGTTAATAGGGCTGTCAGCTTATCCATGAGATCCATCAGCACCTGAGCCGGCGGGCGCACAGGGCCTCCTGCCCCGGCCGCTCCTGACCCAAACGTTATTGCTGCTGTAGCCGTTGAGTTTTGACCGGGTTGAGTACCAGCCATGAAGACTCCTGCCCAGCTTGGCGGCTCATAGGGGTCCGGAATACTAGAGCTGTCGGAACAACCCCTAAGCCCGCCATCCTGTAACAGATAAAACGACTCTGTTGAACCGGCGGACGAATCACCGTCGGAGAGGGCGTCCGTCTCACCACCATCTATAGATCCTTCAGAAAGTTCTCCTCCATGGATGCAACCCATGAAGGCACGCTTCACGACGGGTTGAGCTCGGGCAGGCCTCGCACGCTGAGCTGTTTCGCCGAGGTCGATGCAGCAATCTGGCTCAGGGCCCGGCTCACCAATCCGGCTGATGAAGACGTGGATTCCGCCAAAGGGGATCTGGTACCCGTACTCAATTGAGCCGGCGTCGGGGCCCCATCCTTCGTCGTCGATGTAGATCTTGCCGCGACGACTCTTGGTCATCCGGCCCACTGCGTATCCCTTGATCCCTTCGAAGTTGCCCTTCAAGAACTCAAATCCACCGTGCGCTGGCCCCACGGTGGGCGCCAACTGTCGTGGGATTGTCACGGCAGATGTCCTCTTGCAAGGACTTAGTTGTGGAGCCATCGCAACTAGGAAGCTTAAAGGGGTTAATTCGGGACAAAGGACACGAGAGATTTATACTAGTTTGGCCCCTTACCGTGAAGGTAAGGCCTATGTCTAGTTGGGTTGGTATTGCTTGATGTTTCGATGACCAGGGAGCGAGATACGCTATGTACGGTTCTCGATGAGTTGTTTCTTACCCTAAGCCGCCGGCGGGTCGTCCCCTTATATACACGGGTTGACGCCCTGTGGCTTACAGAGTCCCGACCGTCTCATAAACAGTGTCTAGCTCGGTGACTAGTTAAATCTACCTTATGATACAAGTCATGCCATTATGGCGGTTTACTACGACGGGCCTTAAGTCGCTGGTGGGCTTTAGACCCTTTATTGAACCTCCATCTTCATACTTGGTCTTGGGCTTCTTCTGATAAATCTCTCTTTGCATAACCCGGCCCCTCATAGACGGCTTATACAAATATTTACATCCCCAACAAGGCGGGTTGACAATTGACGGCCGGTTAGCTTCTTGGCAGCGACGTGGAGTCGGAGAGCTGTGTTGGAGAAGAACGCTGCTTCTACTTAACTGCTGGTGCAGTTGGCTGACTGACACATGGGCCCAACATGCCACATGTCAGTTACGCAACTTCACCTGCAGTTAAGTCACTGAAGCTTCTGTTCGGCTTAGCGGGACACAGGTGGGTAGCTTCGGTTAATTAATTATACCTCCAGCGCACCCCTTTTTAGTTGAAGAATGTATGAAATGTAATGAAATCTGGCATGTTTATATCAAATCCGATCGTGTATGAATGAATTTATGTCGATTAGTTCGAATTCCTGTATCACTGGCATTGGATGAACATGCAAAACAACACGTACTAGCATTATTCCCAGGTTGATCACCTTGTTTGCAGCAGTTTCACATGTACTCCCTCCGGTCCTTTCTAGTTTGCACACAAGTTTTGTCTGCAGTCAAAGTATCTCTACTTTGACCAATCTTATAGAAAAAAGTATGCACTTTCACAATGTGCAAAGTAAAAAGGAACATAAGGAGTACAAAGAGTTTGAGCAGCTTTTTAGCATTTCTGTACATTGCAATCAAACACACAGGGTTCATAGAGAACATTCAAAACAATCTATGATTATGCATCTCAGCGACTCACATGTCAGAGGCAATATTTACTTCACAACTAAAGAATAAAGAAAAAAATGATCGACGCTGCTGACAGCAAAGGGCGTCCCATTCGAAAATATCAAACGCATGTCTTGCTAAAATAAATGAGAAACATTTGACAAGGCTGTCCCATTCCAAAATATCAAATGTCTACGATTGTGGAATGGGCAGGGTTTGCCATCAGTTCAGACATTGACATGGCACCTCGTGCTAAATAAACCAGCTGTTCTTTTTGTGCAGTTCCACCAAAATCAACCAAATTCACGAGTAGCTTGTATGATTTCGCCCTTATATGTTGTAACGCCTTGATTTATCGGCACCTCCTTTCTTGTGGTGGAAATGAATGATTCAATGTATTCATGAACATTTCGTGCAGTTCCCACTGAAATCAAGCTGAGCACCCCTGTTTGCACAAATACAAAAAAAGTGATTAGTATAAAGCAAACTGTACTATGAATTGATAGTTTAAACAGGCACCTACATGTTCCATGTAGAGCACACTTTTAGAAAAACGGAACTCACCAGAAAGAATCCTAGAACAACATTATACTCGCGCATCACAGCAAAAAATGGAGATTTGTCAGTCCTTGTGGGGAGTAATGTAACCATCCTTCAACTGCTCCTTCTGATGAGAAGATAGACAGGGCTTCTTCATACTGGCATAATCGGAACTAGTCACTTCACGTAGTCCATATTCTTCTTCAGAGGAAGATGATCCTGTTGTGCAAAGACAAGAGGACAACTAAATGATAGCATCCCTGTTTTCTCGAAAAAAAGGAAAGGAAATATTTAAAACAACTCAGATGAAGCACTTCTCAAGGACAATACCACTTTTTCAAGACAATATCTAAACAGTAGCACAACACCAATAGAGATGACAAAGCTCAATCATATGGATGAAATCAGTGGGCGAGTACCAACCTTTGTCAGGAGGCTTATTTTGTAGAGCATACAGATGAAGCACTTCTCCAGAACCATCTGTTGCTATCTACTGTGGTGGCCATGCTTACTATATACTCCTCGATTAGTTTAATGTTTCCAACATCTTCTTGTGCAGTTCCACTAAAATATATGGTATCTTCAAAGAAGATCCCTGTTTGCACAAGTAGAGATAATTACGTATTACATTAAGAGTGGCATCAAATCAGTGGCAAAACAATTGCTTGTTCCAGCCATAGCAATAAATTAAGATGCAAAACTATATCATTACTTGTGTCATCATAGTTCCAGTGCTTCATTACAACATCGGGAGTTGATTTTTGTTTTTCTTTCGCTTGTTCTTCCCCTTCATCAGTTGGTTCAATAACAGACAAGCTACACCTTCAATGTAAGATTTGGCATGACAATTAGGGAGCACAAGTATAGTACTAAAGTTAATTTTCTAATGAAAGTGGAAAAATACAGGCCAATAGTTGTGAAATATCCTTATCTTACCTCAATGGGATATTACGGTGCACATACATATTTGAAGTCTTGTCTCCATTTGTGCAGTTCACTAAAATCAAGCAACATTATCGTACAAGTAGCACAACATATGAAAGCACACTGCAGAATCATGTGAAAGAAGGCTAGTACTGACCTCTCATGATGCGGAATTCAAACCACTCACAAGAAGAAGATCTGAACCAAATTTTCCAACACGGATAGGAAGTAAGATCTCCTCTTGTGCAGTTCCACTAAGATCAAGCAATCAAGCAACATTGTCGGTGTGACATTTTGGTTGAACTGCACAAAACACTCTTAAAACAAAAGTGTTTTGTGCAGTGCAACAAAAGGTCACAATGGCAACAAGGTGAAGTAGATAACCCTGTTTACACAGAGGTGCAAAGGAAACAACTAGTGGTCAATAACGATGGATGACACATAAGCAAACAAAAAGAAGCATCTACCTTATCTAAATGGGAAAGAAGCAAGACAGTAGCATTTCTCAAACGGTGGCATTGATTAATATTAAAATAGAGATTATATTAACAATAAAATTCCTTAAACATGTAATTTGCTTTTAACTGTGGCATTTCATCAATTTTCGAGCGGCATTATTAGAGGGTGTTTGTTTACAGGGACATTTTGTGTAGGGACTAAAAAAACTCTGTGTCAGTCCCATCTAAACCAAACATGAGGGAATTTTAGGGACTAAAAGTGGCATTTGGGACTAAAGAAAGAAGACCCCGAGGGAGCCTTTTTGGGACTTTTTCCAACAGTTGCCCCTGCCACGCATTGCACCTTGTCTCTATTAGTTCATTACTAGGGGTAACATGGTATTTTAGCATGTCATTTAATAACCTCTAGTCCATGTTTAGTCCCTGGAACCAAGCAGGTAGGGACTAGGGAGTTTTTAACCAAACATGGCCTAAGATTAACAACAGCTAATGAGTTGCACGGGACAGTGGACGCACCAACACCATGTGCATCTACCGATTTACTATGGTCATGCACAGTCTGTTGCAACAAACAACAAACAACCAAGGAGCATATTTGTATTGGTCCCAATTTTGTTACCTTTAGACACCTTTCCCTATGTGAGCACGACAAATCTAGTCCTGCTCAAACTCTACAGCCTTGTCCCCCCAAACAAAAGATCAGTTCGTTACAGATGTGCATACTGCGTTTGTCATTGTTTTCCCTTTTCGACCAACGTAGGTGCTGGATAGCCAGTCTGTACTAGTACTTTCGCCCATTCCTTTCCTCCTTGAACCACATCCTAGATATATGCGATACAACTTTCCCCACTACTTTCCCCCATTCCTTTCCTCTTCGAACCATGTCCTAGATTCATGCTATAAAACATCCCCCCTTTCTTTTCTCTTTGAACCACGTCCTAGATTCATGCTATACAACTTTTCCCACTACTTTCCCCCACTCCTTTCCTCTTTGAACCACGTCCTAGATTCATGGTATACATGCAGCTAGAGCAATGCATGTGGAGTAAGTAAATTATACCTTAAGGTTCTTGGGGTGTGGTTCGGTGGGCGACGGGACAACGGCGAAGAAGAAGGGGTCGGAGGCCCTCCCGCGCCGCCGCTGGGTGAAAGTGAACAGCTGTGCCGGTAGTGGATTTCTTCCCTTGCCGACGGCAACAACGTTAAGGCTCCTTCCCTTCCTGGCGGACGGATCCTGCCAGCTCTTTGAGCAGCAGTGAGGGGAGAGAGAGGCCAACAAAGTCTTGTTTAGATCTGGAGAGGGTGAGAGAGTGTGAAGAGAGCAACTACAAGCGCTGAGGCTCTAGCGTGTATATATATACTGGAGAGAGAGTGTGAAGCATGCAAACCCTAGAAAACAAGCGCCGAGGCTGCAGCTTATACGTGATGAGGTGATTATACAGTCACTACGAGATCGTATAGCTCCGTATCCATCCATTTTGACCTGTCAAAGAATCCTCCTAGCAAATATTATGCTCAAGTGTAGTTATCGAACCCGAGACCTCAAGTTTGATGAACGAACAGGCTAACCAGCTACACAACCCTCCCGTTATGTTCAACGAGTGGAAAATAACCTTTTATACATTCCTGCATTCGTGTGACAAGCATGCCGTGTTTTGCGTGTGTGTGTGTGTGGGGGGGGAGTCATTGGGATTTCAATCATAATCGTGTCATGTGGCTTTGGTGGTAAGACTATCCATAGTGGTGCAGAAATAATGCAGCCTTAGTCACCTTACCTCTCTCCACGTAGTACGTTGGGTACCACCAGTCAAAGGGTGAAACAAACAAATTAATAAGAAAAATTAAAAGCGCCAGCGGTGTATCTTACCTCACACATCTCGCTACTGCTCGGGAACACTGTCCAATTGATCCCTCTATTCGGTCACATACTATTTTAAGTGAATCCTTATTATAACATGCACACAATTTAGGGCACTTGTATTCGACCTAAGTCAGTGTGCCACCGTATCTCGTATACTTACTACTCCCTCCATCTAGGTGTAATAAGTCACGTTAGAAGGTGCAACGGGACCAAGGTGCGTGCGCGTGTGTGTGTTTAACAACATGTGTGTGTTAGAGAGAGCGACAGATTGACATACTCCTACAGAGAGATGGTGTGTAGTGTACGATTTTAGCCGCAAGATTCGGTGCATCCTCTCGTTTCCGGGCGTGTCCGGTAGGGACATGCGGACAGCTGCCACGCCCGCTCTTGACCAGCCTGGCCCACCCAAGGCCCCTTCATTGCCTGCGCGCGCTTCCCGCCCAAAACGGTCAGCGCCGCTCCAAAGAATTGGTGCCGCATTCATACCCGGACAGAGCGGACGCGACCTCTCACTGGCGCAAGAGTGATGGTTGCTTCATCCGTCCAACTTACTGCTGGGTCTATGTGATTTGACGACTCATTGGTATTTATTACTGAGGTGGTAGGACGGCTGGATGTCCCACGCTTTCTGCGAAAGGAGGTACTACTAGATTACAATTTTCTCCATTCTTACAGCGGAGGAGTGCAAGAGCAGTGAAAACACGCTGGCTCAGTGATTACATGGCCCACCTCACACTATCACCATATTTTCTGGACACCGTGCGAGACCTAACTCTTTACATAGTACTCCCTCCGTTCCTAAATACTAGATGAGTCCCCGCGCGTTGCCGCAGAACAGCCGTATATCTCTCTGCGCAAAATTATCGATTTCATACAACTAAAAAAAACTCTATAACCGCATGACAAATGTGGTAGCCAAACTAAATAAACTCCCATCATCATTTAGATCATCCCACGTAAGGAAAAAAGATCAGCCAACTCCTACTACATAATGGGATTATATTTTTCTTTTTGACATGTTAATGGGACTTAAAAGCTCACTTACATGCATGCTATCGGTGCATGCTTGCATGCAGACATGTTGATGTGATTTAAAACCCACTCACATGCATGCCACGGTATTTCTGCATGCTTGCATGTGGCTTAGTGTGGAGCCTCTCAACGTCTAGATCAGACGGCTATTATAGACTAATTTAGTTCATCTAACGGCTACATTAATTTTGATGATGTGGCTCAAGGAGAGGATAGAGAATTCCTAGTAGTGGGGGCTAGCTATTACTAGTAGATAAGTCTTTGTAGAGATTCCACTAGGTGAACTACATACGGAACAAAATGAATGAATCTACACTTAAAATGCATCTATATACATCCGCATGTGGTTCATGGTGAAATCTCTACAAAGACTTATATTTAGGAATGGAGGAAGTACTAGTATAGTACGTACTGTAATTTATCAGCGAGATAAATTTGTACAATGCTATGAAGCTTCCAACTTCTGTTACATGTATCTTGCGTCCAAGGTTGCCCATTGCAACATTTCATCAAATACAAAGGAGACTAACATGCATGCTATTGCATCTCAATGATTGACAGATCATAGCAAATATGTACTCCCTCCGTTCCAAAATAACTATCTCAACTTTGTGCAAACTTTAGTATAAAGTTGTACTACTACTAAAGTTGACACTTATTTTGGAACAGAGGCAGCTAAATAAAAAAATGATCCATGCAGTCCCTAGCCCTTGAACCGTGAACCCCAACCAGGCTTCAATTTGCTGGCAACGTTCGAGCTTCCTAAGAAATGAAGTTTGCAACCTTTTGACAATCGGATCATTTTGTGCAATTTCACCAAAATCGAGATGAGCATCCCTATGGCAAAGAAATTGAAGAAGTGTGATTAGAATAAGATTACTGGGACTAGTTGATGAGACATAAACTCATCACAAATACAGTACGTAGAAGCTAGTAGAGGTATGTGTGGGGCAAAGAAGTAGAGAAATATCCACATGGAGTGATGTGGGCAGCTGGAGCAGTGGTGCAAGCCGGCTGTAAAGGGAGTTGTACCTATGGGACGTAGCTCAACCTTGAGGAGGGCGGAGGGAGGCGGCAACTGCCCACATCGCGATTGTGAGCAAGGGACGAAGGCAACCTCACCGACTTTGTGAGAGAGAACGGCGGGGACCCCTGATTGGGACATGCCGACAGTGGGTTTTCACTGTCGGCGATGGCGACCGCATCTACACTAAGCATCCACCCCTTCCCCCGGCGGACGTGATCCGTCGGGATGTTAGAGATGTGGCCACAGTCATTTTGTGCGAGAGAGTGTGAAGAGAGCAATCCCATCAAGCAACCGTGTAGGCTGGCCCGTCCTGACTATGTATATAGTGGAGAGGTTTCCTTTTCTCTCCATATGAACCTATGATATTGCGTACGTGCCACTGAAGAAAAAAACTTTATTTATAAATGACGCGGCACCTACTACTCGTTCTCCTATAACCTTAACCTTGCGATTGGCTCTTCGCCTCTTTGGGAAGTCAAGCAATAATGGTAGTGCAGTATATATCATTCTGGCTATATGAGACCGAATGAATTGTTGCACATCCACCACGTGGGCGAGGGTCGAGGGGCGAGGGAGAGTGCTACATACGGAGCAAAATGAGTGAATCTACACTCTAAAATACGTCTATATACATCAGTGTTTGGAGTATGTACTAGTAGTTCATATTGAAATCTACTAAAGGACATATATATTCCAAACAATATGATATAATCTCTATAACCAAGGTAGTAGGGACGAGGAGTAAACGGAGGGAGTAGTAAATTTTTCTCCTCGTCCTGCGAGCCACCGCGCGCATGGGCGAGGGAGCGGGCGTAAGGCGGAGCAAGCTTCACCTCATCCTGCGAGCCACCGTGGCCGTGGGCGGGGGAGATGGTGTACTAAGCAAGCTTCTCCTCGTTCTCCAAGTTGACGGGACACATCAAAAGTACTCCAGTGTATAGAGCCTTGCCTCTAAGGTAGGCCCCACATGGTTTGCCCCTTTTTTTTAATTTAACATAACGCATCAAGTCGCAATTTGTTTGTTCACCCGTGGTAGACGATCCTCCCTCCACCAAGTGGACAACCAGTACACGTGCCAAATTACCACGTGGGCTGCCTTTTTCATACAGAAATGAGCTCCACCATGTACCCGTGCGGGTGTGGTTGGGAAAGAGACGGGAGTACGTGCGCCGTGCATGCACCTCTTCTCTTCGTGCATGTCCCCCACCTACGTGGGTGTGTGTG
>NC_057810.1:174345653-174348551 GCF_018294505.1 Triticum aestivum | reverse complement strand
AGTGGGTGGGTGCGAGATCAATGAAGAGAGCCATCGAAATTGTGTGTGTGTGCAAGTCAAAGATATAGGGTGACTGACCTACCGAAACGTCAGAGGGCACATGTCAAGTTTGTGTGTGGCAGGGAGACATGACTAGAGTGCTTGATGTATCAGTGTGTGTATGGGGTGGGGGAGGGGGTGGGGGGAGGGGTAGGCAGAGGCCTAACTATAGAGGTAGAATGACTCGTATATGTGTTGAGAAGGAGAGACCCAGCTATGTCTTGAGGGAGATCGGTCGACATCCATACATAACTGAAGGACGGGAAATATGATGGGACAGAGAGAGAGAGAGAGAGGATAGAGAGAGGGAGGGAGAGGGGTAGAGTGTTGGATGGGTGATGGAGTTGCTTCCCAAAGATGGTGGGAGAGGCCTACTAGACAAACTAAGGGTGGAACTGCAATGTTATCAATAAGAGTGGGGATGTGTTTCTGTGTGTGCCCGTGCATGATAGATCTGTCGGGACGCATCCATCGATGATGAAGGGGAGCCATGTGTTTGGTAAGCAAACCTAACTAGATCAGTAGATCAATTGTTGTTTGTTACAGGAAGGGAGAGACATAACTAATGAGGTAGATCGATCGACGCTTGGGTAAAAACGAGTTATAAGGACCTAGCTAGCTATATGTATAGCGAGAGATCGGTCGGTGTACGTCCATTTGTTAGAGGCAAATAAGGCCCAGTGAGACGGATAGACAGAGAGAATGGAGCTAGGAGGTGGTGTGAGAGGCCCAGCTACTAGCTAGATAGGGGGAGGAGTGGGGCGAGAGTTTACACGTGTGTGTGACCGTATGAGAGACACGAGGCAAGGACACATAAAGGAGGAGATTGAAGGTGTGCGTGTGTATGTTGTAGGCAGGCATCGCTGGAGAGGTTTATCGATCGGTGTGTGTCGGAAAGGAGTTGTGGAGACTCTGGGAGAACAACCTAAAGAAAAAATGAATGTGCCCGGTGGATAGAATGCCAAGGGAGGGGGAGGGTGAGGAGGGTGTGTGCATGCACAAGAGAAAGTTAGTGGTAGCTACAAAGGTTAGAGGATTGTGTGGGTGTAAGAGACTAACAAAGGTCATAATTTGATAGGAAAGCGGATTAATATATTTGAATAGGAGATCATAGTGTTTTAAACATATGCATGCATGAATATAGCAGTGATACACGTGCTGTGCACATGTTATACCATATTGTGATAATGCATGGCGTTTGCAACTCACAGCTAAATGCTGAACAATCTAAACCATACTATACATCAAACAATCTCACATTTTATTTGAATTTGTGATAATGTGTGGCATTTGCATCTTACAACTAAATATCGAACAATCTAAACAATACTATATATCGAACATTCTCACATTTTATTTGAATTTGTGGTAATGTGTGGTGTTTGCAACTCACATCTAAATACTTGTAGGTGTAGGGGGCGGGGCACCATACATAATGTGATAAACACATTATACATATGAGACATGGTTTAGATTATGAAGATCTAGCTAGAGCTAGAAATGTAATGTGATTTGAAATCAACATAAAGTGGATTTAAAAAATCGAGTTTGAGTTCATATAGTTCTCATAGTTCATATGTAACTCGAGACTAATCATGTGGTGTGCTGTTAAGATAATACACAAACAATGGTTTAACTTGACAATAATGATGATTGTAGATCTTATTAAAACAAAGAAACGAATTCAAATGCTTTGACTTCACAACAATCATCACTGTAGATCTTATTCAAATAGGGAAACGAATTCAAATTTAGTTCATATTGAAGCGGTAGTATATATGTTTGGAATGCACTAAAACGTTCATTTGAGTAGTAGGTTGCATGCATTATACATGTAGCGAAATATTTTAATTGAACATAACATGAATTCAAAGTTTTGAGTGACATTTGTAGTGCGCATTGATTTGGTACAGTACACGTTAGGCTTGTCCGGAAATTTCAACCCGCGCCTTGTTAGCCCGAAATATTTAAGATATATCTTTGTCTCGTCGTGCTCCGACAACTCCCTCCATCTCAACCTGTGCCTTGCTATTCCGAAATTACAGGGCACGCGAAAACTCTCACCTCCTGTGAAATCCCGACACGCAAAATGCCCGTGGTACCCCTGAACCGAAAGAACCGCCTCAAATCGGTGGGGGTACTTTTGTAACTTACCCACATTTCGGACAAGCGCGTCCCTAAGACATGGTTCCCCATTGCCATCCCATCCGCCCACCCATTCGTACAACGAGGCCGCGAAAACCCGCGACAAAGCCCAACACCCTGCTTCGTCCGCCACCCACCCGGAGCCTCTTCCCCGACGACGTCGTCCATAACAACACCTCGACGTCTCTCATCCACCGTACCGGATGAGGATCCATTGTCGATCTCGTCATCGCGCCGGTTCAGCCACCCCGCCCTCCACCTCCAAGGAGCTGCCCCGATGTTCCCCTCATCTTTCGCGCCACCTCCATTCCCACACTGCCGTCTTCACCTGCACTACCGGAAGAGCATCATCATCACCGTTTCCTCGGATGAAGCTGCGGCCTAATCGGTGCCACCAAAGAGGTTGTACACTAATCGCTGCATTTTCTTCTTTCTTCGATCTCACGGTGATGCGGCGCTCGGTCCCGAGCTGACACGGCGCGGCTCCATCCACGGCGGTGTCGCCGGCCACTTCCTCCACGACATCGCTCCCTCGGCGGCGACGTCCACATCAGTAGGAGATGCTGCTGCTTTAGCTCTCGCTCGCGCTGCTGCTCTACTCTTGCTCTCGGTCCCCTGCCTGGTCTGCTCTTGCTATTGCTCTTGCTCGCGCTGCTGCTCTCGCTCTTGCTCTTGCTTGCGATGCTGCTCCGATTTAGCTACACTTCAGTCGAC